>NC_077229.1:306623025-306923025 GCF_027887165.1 Monodelphis domestica | reverse complement strand
TATTATCCAATGGGTAGATTTCTATACGATCAAGTATTCCATATTGATTATATTCTGTAGGCTATACCATTTTAAGTATTCATACTCTCAGATCATGATAATACTTGTACTACTTAAATGTGAGGGATTATGTTTTAATAGCTATTTTGTGTAAGAGATTGCTTCTACTTTCTTGGGACAAGATTTATTTTTATGATAACATAATCTGCCATTGGATGAGTAGTTTTGATAGCCCAATACTCATTCAATTAGGTGAGCAGTGGAGACTTCTCTCTCCATAATTAACTATTCAATTCAAGACATGACAAGGGCAAGTTAGCCACAGAGGGGAAAAGAAAAATGAGTGGGGTATTCTTGATTATTTGCACTTAAAGGCAAAAGTATTTCACATAAAATTATTACCTATATAGGTAACCCTAGGAATAAGTTTGCTGAAGCTTCCTAGAATAATTATCTTTGTTCCTTTCATTACAAGCAAAGACACACAAATATTTATTGAATTGGACTAGGGTAGAGGCAGGCCTTCATATCAAACCTCATTTTTTTTTTCATGAACAGCCATTTATTTCTGGCCTGAATTATCCAAATAATAGCTTTGACACGCTACTAATGTAAATTAATCAGCAAGATACTTGTATTTCTTTCCAGGCCCAATATTTTTGACTCACTTGTTTGTACTTTTGTCAAGGTTCAAGCTGCTGTAGCCTTACCTTAAAAGCCCTTGCTGAACCCTTAGAACTTAAAAGAGCCAGGATTCCTAACTCTCAAGAACCCTGTTTCAAAGGTGAAACTCTAGCCCACCATTGACACCATATTGTTTCATACTATCTTTGCTGAAGTTTGAGACTCAGGAGACAGTTAAGTGGTTCAGTGGATAGAGTGCTGGGCTCAGGGGCAGAAAGACATCCATTTCAGCACCAGCCCAAGACATTTCTTAGTTGTACGATCCTGGGCAAGTCACTTAACTTATCATTGCCTGACAAAAAGATCTACTGGATCCACTGAAGTGGTGAACCACTCCTATATCCTCGCCAAGAAAATCCTATGGATAGCTAGGGTTCATGGGGTCATGAAGAGCTGGACAGGACTAAAAGACTGAAGCACAACAAAGAACCTCAGGTTGTGTCCTTTCAGGTACAGAAGTAGCATCAGCATTTAAAATTAATTGGCAGGAGGTAAGGGAAGTATAAAGTGTAACAATTAATACTAAGGTGTCATCTCTTGGAAGGAAGCAAATACAGGAAATGATGTGTCTACTCAATTTTAAATGACAAATGATCATGGTCACCCCCATTATTTTGAGTCCATACTCTTACCTCACAAGTCCCAAGTTATATATATATATATATAAGTAGATGGCTTTGGTTCAAATCCTGGCTCTGCTGCTTATGTGTCAGACAATCAGTCATCAGTAAGCATTTTTTAAGCATCTACTGTGTGCCAAGTATTGTGTTGAGACCAGTAGATGAAAGAAATCCAATAAATTAAATAATTTAAGACTGTAGACATGTGGCTTAACCTCTCAATGCCTCACTTCTCTCATTTGCAAAAGGAGGGGATTGGACAAGATGACTTCTAAAGTCTTTTCATTTTATGAATTTATGATCTCTTTTTCCTGCTCTTCAGTTGTTGGGTTTTTTTGTTGGGCTTTTGTTTTGATTTTTTTTGGCCCAGTGCTTTGGCACTGGTCACAAATGTCTCATGATCAGAGACTGCCTTAATTTGCTTTCCAGGGAAAAGAAAATTTTTGTAGAACAGTTTTGCTTTGAACTTGAATTCATTAGCTTTAACATTCCTCAAGTTAATTATAACCTATTGGGACTAAAACATATAATCATTCTGCCTAAGTAAAGATAAAAGAAAACAACCACTCAGAGGTGAGATCCATCCTCTTTAAAGGTGTCTATTAATAATCAAACCTTAAAACAGTCAAACTCCACTAATCTTTTATAAAGGTACAAATTGAAATTCCAGAGGGAGCTTGAATGATTAGTTTAACAATGAGTTTAATTCAGTAGAATCCCATTGAACATAAAACTAGCACACATAATAATCCTGTGTAGCTGTTGGGAGATCCAAATTAAAACTCTTGCTGATATTCACTTAAAACTCATAAACTGCTTACAAAAAAGAAGATGCAAGTAGTGTGTATTTAATATGTTCTGTCTAAAAGCTTTTTAGTGCCAAAGATAGGCCAAAAATGTCATTGCGTTTAACTCATTTATTTCCAGACATTCTCATTTAGAACCAAGTTATTAACTCCTCCTGCCACTTTGACAAAACTGTATTAAACTCAGACAAAATATTTTATTTTACCTGATTAACAAAAAAGGTCTTCCATTTTCTAAGTCAGTGAGTTTAACAAACTTGCTAGTTATTTGTTTGTATGAGTGTACATGCAGTAGGGAAAAAGTGATGGGTAGGAAAAGGATAATTCTTTATAGGGAATATCTGGTATAAAAGGACAAGTAGCTTTTAGTAGTCATGAAAAAATTGTATGCACAGTACAATCACAGTTGTTACAGACTAAAAAACACAAAATGTGTTTTAAAATGACATCTATTTAACTAAAATCCCATTTCTACAGCCATCTATGAAAAAGTGGCATAAGCTAACATTTTAAAGTCTTGGAATGACTGCTGCCTCATGAATATTCCATTACTGACAGTTTCTAGTATCTTCCAATAAGCAGCGACAGAAGGTCAAAAAAGAAACAGAGAATATATTATTGAGTTTAAAGTGATTTTCTTAGGTAAGTTTCACAATAGATTATTGTATCCACAGCTAACATGTACTTAGAATATATAGATTATACAGACTTGTTTGGGCCCCAAAATCACTACCCAACCTAGAATTGTTTTCTTCATACAGTAATTCTTTTAATAATAATTCAGAGACTCTACTTCTGAATTCAGAATTCTGTTGTCCAAAGAGGAAAGGCTATATTTTATGAATTAAATATTTGACCAAAAATATTTGTGCCAGAAAAACCAAAATTGAATGGCCAGCTAGCAAAAACAATAACGAAACTTTAAAATTCTATAAATCACTTTGTAGAATACTGCAATAGTAATAATAGGAATGTTTCTTTTTGATAAAGCAGAATAATTTCATAATGTTTTTCCTATAAGTTTGAAAAAATACATAAAACTGTAAAGCAGATATTAAAGCCTCTGACTTTTCAGTTAGGTAAAGATTTTATAACAGTTAAAATTAAGGTTAAACTAAGCCACAAAGTTTGGAGCATAATCATTTAACAGTACATTGGAGCTCAGCTTCCACAGCAAAGCTAAGGAGGGTCTTGCCCTTTTATAGTTTTTGGAGAATATAGAAAATAGAAGGATGAGCATCATAGATGGAACAAAATATGTTTGGGTAGAAATTAGAGAATGAGGGTTAACAACAGTCTCCTCCCTTCTCTACTCCCTAATTTTTGTATTAAGTAATGTTCATTGTTTGAGGCCAGCAGCCTCTGCAAAGACAGAGATAGCAAACCAGACTTCTTTGCATAACAAACTAGACATCCTTGAAATATAGCTTGGTGGTATAAAGATACTAGACCAGATTCCCTAGTGTCTACCTGCTTCCTTCAAGGGCAATGGATTTACTTGACACAAGAGATTAACAAAAGAGCTGAATTTATCAACTTAACTCATTATAATAATATATAATAATAAATAATATAATTATAACCAGCCAAATTCTGAACTAAGTTGAGAGACTAAGAATCATGACTTAAGGAATTATAGGATAAAATTAATTAATTGTAAATAGGGTTATTTTTAACACTACAGAATCAACCTGATTATTTCAATTCTAAAAGAGAGAAAAATCTAGAAATGTAATACAGAATTGTAAAGAAACGTGAGAAATGGTATAATAAATGGTACAAAATGAAAACTCTTTCTCCCGAATTCTGATCTCATATTAAAAACTCCTTTGATGCTGTTGCCTGAACATTCTATTGGTATGTCAATCAAATTCAACATGTTCAAAACTTAACTCCTACAATTATTCTTTCTCTTGCCTCTCCTCCCTTTACCCTCTTCTGCTTGGCTTCATATTGCAGCTTAATTGCATTGCCATTCTCCTAACTACCTGGGCTGGATCTTTGACTCTTTCCTTTACCTCAAGCATCCAACCAATCAACAAGAAATATCTGGTTTCCATTTTCAGTGCCCCCACCTCTTACCAAGACTACTGTCTTCCAACTGAGCTCTTCACTTCAGTTCTAGAACTCCTCTGATCCTTCCTTCACACTAAAATCAATCAGTCCATGACATTTCCCTGAAGAAAGAGTGTAAATGACCATTGAAAGATTTCCTATTAAATGAAATAGAGCTGGTGATCTCTCTTGGTATCTTAAGATCCACATATCCAAAGGAGGAAGGGAGAGGGAAGAAGATTTTCATCTTAGAAAAGAATCTCTCTGTGCTCTGGGATCTATATACTTTATTTCTCTAAATTTCCTACTTAGTTTTATGCTTTATTTTAACATTTTAATAATCAGTGTTTTCACATCACATTTTCAGTGAATATTCATTCATCCAAATGTGAGTTGTGACATTACATAAGTCATGTAGATCTCTTCAGTGATGAGTTTTTTAGTTTGCTGAATTGTTTATGTACTATTATAGTACAGAGGGTACTTTAGCCATAGTTTGGTTTACAATTTTATATTTTTGCATCTTTTTCTTCTTGGAATTGAGATAGTATACATTCAGCTATGCTAATTCAAGTGAATTCAAGACATTTAAACTTTGAAGTTATGCTTTTGGACACTAGAGTTCTTGAAATTCTAAGCTCTGGGAAGTCATAGTACTTACACTTTTCTTTTCTGTGAAGGAAAATGCTATGTTTTCCTAACACTCCCGAGAGAATAATTTATTTCCAACAGAGATTTTTATAATATAATTAGCTTGACTTCTTAATTCTTCACATTTGTTTATTTGAAGAACATGTTTTCACAATCCTCCATCAACTGTCTAAACACTAATAACTGATTATTACAACTGCCAGTCATCTGTCTTTTATCTAATCTTTTGACAGTGCCCATGTACCATGAGCAACCTATCATTGGTCTCGCCTCCATTCACAGGCAGGAGGAAAGTCACTTCAGGCATATTTACATGTACACATGTGCATGGCTGTCTCTCCCCAAGTGGTGCCTCCAGTTAACCCCAATTTTACCTCCTGACAGACATTCTGCTGCTGTAATTTAAAGTAGAGAATGGCAGGCTTATGAAGAGGAATTGATGAAATGGTTTTAAAAACTAACCCCTGTAGTATTCATTTCTACTTTGTCCTTTCCTTTTAACTGACATTTTGCTATTGATAGGAGTTGAAAGGATCTCAGCAATGCAAGTATATATATCAAGTCTGGTCTCTAGAATTTTCAGAGTTGTAGAGATTCTACTGTATTTCTAACAAGGAAATACTCATATGAAGCTAATTCTTGACCTCCTTATCCTTTTATGTGGACTGGGCATAGGGAGTGGATGTGGAGGATTAATGTAGATAACCATTGGGGGAAAATGTGACTCCTGTGAATGTATAGCAGAACACCAATATAATACCACCCGTAAGGTCTATGTCATAGATTACATTATAGAGGAGTTCTGTTATAATATTCATAAACTCAGTAACATCTCACTGTTTCTCACATCTGATTGGATATGAGATATTTGGATTTTGGCAGAGATTCTGGTGACATCTAATAGCAGGTTAGGATTAGCAGAGTGCTTTATAAATATTAACTCATTTGATCCTTACAACTACTCTGTAAGGAAAGTGCTATTATTATCTCTCTTTTGCAATTGAGGAAACTGAGGCATATAGAAGTTAAGTGACTTGCCCAGGGTCATATAATTAGTCAGTGTTTCAGGAAGGTTTTTAATTCAGATCTTCCTGACTCCAGGCCCGGTGTACCATTTAGCTGTCTCTGATTTAGACAAAGAAGTTCTGAGTTGGAATTCTAGCTCCGACACTATCTGTGTGATCTTTAATAAGTTACATACTGAGATCCAAACTTCACCAGCAAAATGACAATATTGGAATTAGAGACTTTAGGTCCATTCGCCCTCTAATTCAATGATCCTATGATTCTTAGAACTTTTACAGTCCAGAGGAGAATACAGATGTCCAGACAGATATCAGAGGATAGTGTCATAGCTAGAAATCAGGTAGATTACTTGTAATTCTGTATTGGAAATGACATCACATCATTAGTCGGTCTTTCATGTCAGCTAAAATTTCTATGTGGAAGCATAAGAAAAAATATTCTTTCAAATGTTACCATAGAGCAACATTTTAATATTTAAATAATTGCTCAAGGGCCTTTTGAAACATGACGAAGTAAATGAAGTCTTGGGAATATTGGATCACAGGATCATGTCTCTAGAAGTAGAATGGACTTGAGACATGACTAATTCAACCCCCTCGTTTTATAGAGGAAGAAACTGAGGCAATGGACAAATAACTGTTTCCCAGGATCATGTAGCTAGTAGATAAAGCAAGCAGAGTATTCCTGATTCCAAACTCATTGCTTTTTCCATTATACAGTGTCCCTCCTAGCTTTGCTCTTATTTTACTTTATTTTTTTTAAAACCCTTACCTTCTGTCTTGAAATCAATACTGTGTATTGATTCCAAGGGGGTCAAGTGATTTGCCCAGGGTCACACAGCTGGGAAGCGTCTGAGGCCAAATTTGAACCTAGGACCTCCTGTCTCTAAGCCTGGTTCTCAATCCACTGAGCAACCCAGCTGCTCCCTTTGCTCTTATTTTACTAATTTTCCATTGGAAAATATCCCTATGTCAGATTTTTTTAACATGGGGATGATAGGAATCATGATCAAAGATAATTTTAGAGATGTAAGGGAGCCTTGAGGACTCCCTACAGACACTGACTTTACTGATTGCTAAAAGAATTTGGGTCTAAGATTTCCAGAGCAGATAGAAAAGTAAATATATATCATCCTTAAATCATTCCCAAGGTTAAGATTTTTTCATCATGGATCCAGTCAGAAGTCTATTCTTTGAACAGGACTTTGTCCAACTCAGGCTATTTCCTTCTCATTCCCCAGAGATCAAGTAATATTTGAAAAATATATCCAACTGCTTCAAATGCTTTATAGGAACATAAAATTATTTATTGCTATATGTTCTGAAATTAACATGTTCAATTTTGAATCACTTTATTAAAGAGTGTTAGAACAGAGTGCTAAATACTTGAAAGGGTATTTATCTGTGCATAGTACTATATATGCAGTCAGTCTTCAGTGAGGCACTAAGAGCTGGAAGCCAATATTCAGGAAAGCTGAACTAAAATAGAATTATCAGAGGTCAGAGTGGAATATCAAAGGAAAACAAATGGAGAAAAATATTTTTTTTAAATAGAGGAGAGAAGTGTGTTGAAACAAATCTAGGGTCCCACTACATTAACACTAGGTTTGAAAACTCTACAACTACTTATTGCTACTATTTCTTTGGTCATCTCAATTTGGGGAGAAGAAATCAAGGAGACTCTTGCCAGAGCAATTTGACAATCTTTTGTAAAGCATTTCAATCAACTTAAAAATAATTTTGTGGAGACTAATGATTTTTTACCAGTGTAATGAACATCATAGGCATCAGTGCATTAAGGATCCACTTTGAAATAAAATATCAAACCCTACTTGGAATAATGATAGATTAAATCTTTGGATCTATGTGGAACCTTTTTAGTTGCAGAGATCTTCCCTGGGAGGAGAGGGAATCAATGCATATGTAAAATGAAAGCATTTGTTCATTTTCTAGGCTATTTATCAATGCCAGGGTCTGTTCTCAGCTTCCCTAGCTGCAAAATTACTATTTTTTTTAATTCACCTCATTTAAACCTATTTAAAATGCTTGGTGAATGTATCTTAAAAGGATATTGTAATTTCAGATACCTGTCTTTATATTACTAACTATGTGGGGGAGGGGGGTTCCTGTTTGAAGCCACAGCTGGCCTTTGGTGGCCTGACTAAAATAGTAATTATCATGTGAGTGAGGATTGGGTTTTGTTGCTTTTTTTTTTAATATTCCGACGATGTCAAACATTTGACCTATCAGGCTTTTAAAACCAACCTTTTTGCTTCTTTCCACTCATTAAACCACAACCTTTGCTCCCTTGTCTTAAAAGATAAATGAAGATCCACACAATCTTTGTTTAAGAAAAGATTTATTGCTTATATTGGAAAGATACCAGTTATTTATCATGCCAATCAAATTTCTTCTAAGAGGTTTAAATTTGTATTCTGGTTCTCATAATTACAGTTTCTAGCTACACATAAGAATTTAATAAGAAACAAAACAAAACATAAAATTGGCCATTTTTCAAAGGAACCTTCCAGTCTTCACTTTTCACAATGAGATAAATAAGTTCTAAAATTTAATGGTATAAAAATAAATCAGAAATGTATTTCTCCTACAGAGATGTGAGAGATTGCTCACTACTACAGTGTCAGATCCCATTAAAAGCACAGGAATGATTTCCAAGATTAAAAAATGTTATTAAAGGGTGAACATTATACTATTTGTTTTCTTTTTTGCCCTAAACCTAGCATTTTGATGGGTTGATTCTCAGAGGCTATCAACCCAAATAATTTTTAAACCTAAATTTTGGAAGACTGATGGTCAGTTATATGTGTATGTACATTAAAGGTGGGCAGAGGTTTTAATAAGGAGAATATATTTAAAAATCATATGAATTGAAAAAATGCAAAGGAAGGTGGCCTAGCAGTGCCAGATCTTAAAATGTACTATAAAGGAGTGATCATCAAACCCATATGGTACTGACTAAGAGACAGAAGGGGAGGATCAGTGGAATAGGCTTGGGGTAAGTGACCTCAGTAAGACAGTCTATGATAAACCCAAAGATCTCAGCTTTTGGGACAAAAATTCACTATTTGACCAAAACTGATGGGAAAATTGGGAGAGATTAGGTTTAGAACAACATCTCACACCCTACACCAAGATTAAACTCAGAATGGGTGAATGACTTGAACATAAAGAAGGAAACAAGTAAATTAGGTGAACACAGAATAGTATACTTGTCAGATCTTAAAGGGAAAGGAATGGGAAAGGAAAGATTTTAAGACCAAGTAAGAGTTAGAAAAAATTACAAAATGCAAAATAGATCATTTTGATAACATTAAATTAAAAAGGTTTTGTACAAACAAAACCAATGCAATCAAAATTAGAAAGGAAACAACAAATTGGAAAACAATCTTTATAACAAAAACCTCTGACAAAGGTCTAATCACTCAAATTTATAAGGAACTAAATCAATTGCACAAAAAAAATCAAGCCATTCCCCAGCTGATAAATGGGCAAGGGAAATGAATAGGCAATTTTCAGATAAAAAATCAAAACTATTAATAACCACATGAAAAGATGTTCTAAATCTCTTATAATCAGAGAAATACAAATCAAAACAACTCTGAGATACCACCTCACACCTAGTGGATCGGCTAACATGACAGCAGAGGAAAGTAATGAATGCTGGAGGGAATGTGGCAAAATTAGTACGTTAATGCATTGCTGGTGGAGTTGTGAACTGATCCAACCATTCTGGAAGGCAATTTGGAACTATGCCCAAAGGGTGATAAAAGACTCTCTGCTCTTTGATCCAGCCATAGCACTGCTGGGTTTGTACCCAAAGAGATGATAGGAAAAAGACTTGTACAAGAATATTCATAGCCACACAGTTTGTGGTGGCAAAAAAAAATTGGAAAATGAGGGGATGCCCATCAATTGGGGAATGGCTGAACAAATTGTGGTATATGTTGGTGATGGAATAATATTGTGCTCAAAGTAATAATGAACTAGAAGAATTCCATGAGGACTGGAACAGCCTCCAGGAATTGATGCAGAGTGAAAAGAGCAGATCCAGGAGAACATTATACACATAGATGGATACACCAGGGCACAATGAAACATAATGGATTTCTCTATAGTAGCAATGCAATGATCCAAAACTATTCAGAGGGACTTATGAGAAAGAACACAATCCACATCCAGAGGAAGAACTGTGGGAACAGAAACACAGAAGAAAAACAACTGCTTGATCACATGGGTCGGTGGGGCTATGATTGGGAAAATAGACTCTGAAAGATCACCCTAATGCAAATATTAATAATAAGGAAATGGGTCTTGATTGATGGCACATGTTAAACCCAGTGAAATTGTGTGTCAGATATGGGAGAGGGGTGAAGGGAGGGGAGGGAAGGAACATGAGTCTTGTAACCATGGAAAATTATTCTAAATCATCTAATTAAATAAAATTTAAAAATTAAAAAAAATTATATGAATTGAAGGGCAGCTGGGTGACTCAGTGGATTGAGAGTCAGACCCAGAGATGGGAGGTCCTGGTTTCAAATCTGACCTCACTTACTTGCTGTGTGACCCTGGGCAAGTCATTTCACCCCTATTGCCTAACCCTTAACACTCTTCTGCCTTGGAACTAATACCCAGTATTGATTCTAAGATGGAAGGTAAGCTTTTAAAAAACATTTTTATATGAATTGAGAGCAGAGAATCATAAATGTTCAAATAGGAGTGGAACTTAACTTCTCTTTCTGTAAGTTAAAGGTAGATTCATGAAGCCCAAGATGCCTAAATGATGTACTCAGTGTCAGACATTTAATTTATGGCATAGGATGGTCATTAAAGTATCAGGGTATGTGGATAGCTCTGGCAGGATTATAAGAGATAAGAAATGTCTGGTGAAAAATGATTAAGGTATATAGATTATAGGAATGACTAGAGTGAAAAAGGGAAACAGACATGGCAGGTTCCAGGCCTGATATTCTAGAGTAGTTATATTTGGAATGGTTGTTGAAGACATACCCATAGAGTCCACAGCCTACTCTCATAAAAGAGGATATGCAAGGGTATATTGGAGACTGTTCACAACAGAGAGCTGACAGCTAAATGCTTCATTTCAATTCAACAACCTTATTATGTACCGGGCACTGTGGATTCAAAGCCAAGAAGGAACTCTGCCCTCAAGAAGCTCTTGATTTATGGTTTGGCCTTCTAATCGACATGTGGATGCTATTTACAAAAGTAGAGGAAGATCCTGTGCCTATTACATCACCTTGGAATTACTGAAATAATAAGAGTATAATATTGCATCCTCACATATGTAAAAATATTACTATTTTAAATTGCAAAGTTTAAATTCCTTTTAAGAAGAATTTTAGGTTAAGAAACATGATACCTCTCCGAGTCCGGAAAATGACACCATGAAGATGCCTCCAGACCACAAGCTGCACGAGAAGATCAAGAATGAACTTTGGGTGTGGTTGATTGAACATTTATTTGTATGTATACTTTCATGCCAAAGGGGACTGCCTCCTAACTGGTTTTTTGTCAATGCGTCTAGCAATTATTGGTTTTGTTCTTTTTTCCTCTTATCCTCAAATTATTGTAATCTTTAAGTTGATTATGTTTTCGTGATCCTTTTGGGGAAATTCTTACCAACAGAATCAAATGGGGTAATGTAAAAATGGAGATTTGAACCCCAGACTTCAATTCCCAGAAGTCCTTGGTAGTTCCCAGAATTCCCTAAAATCTCACCTGAATCCTCACCTGGGCTGAGAACAAAATGGGTATTTAAACTGACTGTACCACCTACTTGCTCTCAGCTTCCGCTTCTAGGCTGACTCGTCTCTCCACCAAGCAGGCAAAATGTAGTGAGTAGGTTGCACATGCTTTCCTTATTTTGTATTTCTTTATTTCTTAATTCTAATAATCTTTAAATAGAGAAACTACTTTAATTGTTACACATACAGGTCTGCTAAAAGGTACAAATGCTGATGCAGCTTACTTGGTAAGAACTCATTGCCATTCACCAAAAACCCATTTGCAACAGTGGTTGGGATGACTCAGTAAGATGAAAAAAAATGGCTTCTCAAGAGATTTACATATGTGTTTAGCATATTCAGTAAAAAATCTAATTAGTTTGTAATTTGGTTAAGTACTAGCACAAAACTTTTAGTAAGAAACATGTTTTCTTGATGTAAGTCAGTCCCTTGTTACTCTGACATGATGTTTCCCAAAATGCCAATTCAACCCAACAAAGTGCTTATTGAGCTATTAGATTACTTGGCAGTGCCCTGTTCAAGAATAATTTTCACGTGTAATAAATTTTATTGTTTTATGAATGTCTTTGGCTCTTAAAAATATTTTTATTTAGGGGCAGCAAGAGAGGCAGGAATAGAGATGGGAGGTGCTTTGTTCAAAAGTGGCCTCAGACACTTCCTAGTTGTGTGATCCAGGGCAAGGCATTTAACCCCCATTGCCTAACCCTTACCACTCTTCTGCCTTGGAACCAATACACAGTATTGATTCTAAGATAGAAGGTAAGGTTTTTATTTATTTATTTATTTGTATATGTATACACACATATTATGTTATATACATATATATTTGTTCATCTATTCTGTAATTCATAATGGTTTTTTATATGTTTAAATAGGAATTATGAGGTTTTCATATGATTTAGTAACCCATAGGTTTTGGTATATTGTCTAATTATTATGATTCTCTTCAATGAAATTATTATTCTTTCTATGATTTGTTTTTTGACCCACTCATTTTCTATTGAATTCTGAGGTTTTCCCCAAGAACAGTTGTAATTCCTTTAGTTTTTAAAATTTCCAGTTTTTTCCTCATGTAATTATGCCTAACTTTGCTGGATATATTATTCCCATTTGTAAATAGAGTTCCTTTACTCATTGTTCCATGTTCTTCATTCTTTTAATGTTGAAACTAAGTTTTCTTATTCTCACTGTAACTCCACAGTATCTAAATTGGTTTTTTCTTCTTGTAATATTTTCTCCTTAACCTGGGAGCTGTGGAATTTAGGAATTATGTTCCTATGCATTTTCATCTTGGGGTCCCTTGTGAATTCTGTCAATTTATCTTTTGCCCTCTAGTTCCAGAATTCCTGGAAAGTTTTCCTTGATGACCTCTTGGAGTATGGTGTCTACACTCTTTTTTTGGATCTTAACTTTCTTGGAGTCTGATAATTCTTATATTGTCTCTCCTTGATCTGTTTCCCATGTCAGTTGTGTTTTTTTTTTTGTAATAAGAGTTTCATATTCTCTTCTGTTATTTAATTCTTCTGTTTTGCTTTGTAATTCCTTAGGAAATCATTAGCTTCCCTTTTGTCTCATTTAGGCTTTTCTTTTTTTTTCTTGATTTGCTTGGATTGCTCTTGTTTTTTTCTCATTTTTCTTCAACCTCCTTTACTTGCTTTCTGAAGTCTTTAAAGTTCTTCCAAAAGATCTTTTTGAGCTTGTGACCATTTTCTTTATTATAAAAGTGGCTGTTTTTACTTCACTGTCCTCTGAGTTTGAGTCCAGGAATAGGTATATGTAGTTGAGTTCTTTCTCCTTTGCTTGCTAATTTTTTTTTAGAGGTCAGGCTAATAGGCTTATTTATTAGTGTTATGCTAGAGTCCTGAGTTTCCTAAGGTGTGGGGAACTGTTCATCAGGTTTCAGGATTTTTTTTGTGTTTCTCGTTTTTGAGATCCTATTTAGTTCTTCCAATTTCTATAATCCAAGGTCAGGTATAGTCTCCCCACTCAAGCCCCAGTCTGTGATTGACCTCAGGTGCTCCAACCAGATCCCCCCAGCAGTTCTGCCCCTGCAATCAGACAGCTCACCTCCGCATTGTGGCAGCAGTCAGGGATTCCACTCTTCCTGGAGGTAACCACAGCAAACAGGATCCCAGCCTCTCAGCAAACATACTACTTCCTTCTTTCTCAATGCTGCAGCCTGGGTCAGGGCAGGTGCTGCTCCACATGCTTGGGCCCCTGAAGTCTTTCTCTGGTCAACCCCTGCTGTAGTAGGGGTTAGGAGGAATCTCTGGGGGCTAAGACTTCAGCCCACACAGCCACTTCCAGGGCTTTCTGCCTATTAATTCCACTGGTAAATGCCAGTAGGGTGTCTCCATATATGACCAATTCCAATTTTATCAAATCATATCTCATCCTTTTTACTTTCTATTTTTATTCCCAAAATATTATAATTCATTTCTTGAAATCAACTCCTCTATAACCTAGAGCTTTAGGGTGTCGCATGCTTCATTTTGTGATTTGCCCAGGGCTACACATTATTGACTAGTATTTAAGGTGGGACTCAAACCCAACAATTCCTGTTCTAAGGCCAATTCCCTATCTACTATATTAGCCTGCCTCTCTGTGAATATAATTGAAAAGTTATATCTGACAAATATAGACAAAAGTATGTGCTATAAATAATATATATACATATTTATATACTCCAGCTGCTGTTAAAACAGGAAGAAAGAGGGATTGTTAATATTTTTTATAGTCATAAATGTTCTGAGGAAGAAGAAAGAACTTCCTTCTGACTGGGGGAAAATATTACTTGACTTCAGAAAATTTTGTCTTCTGTCATTTCCAAGAATATTTTTCCCTGAGAAATCAATTGTTACTAGAGAAGTCTTATTAGCATTTAGAAATGTAGATGAAACATGATCAGGTGGTCTTAAATTTTAAAACTGCTGGGTAGTCATTCTTTGCTATTTCTTTGTTATAATAGGCACTAAACTTTAATGGTGAGAGTTTCTCTCTTTTTTTATAGCCCATCAAAGTAATTGAGATTTTTCCCATTTCAAAAATACATTATTGAAGTTGGCATCTTGTGGTCATAGAATTGTGCTAGAGAGATGAAATATGTTTTAGAAACAAAATTTAAAATATAACACAAAGGAACTGTGAACTTATTACCATATCCTTAAACCATATTTTCCCCCAAGAGCAAAGCATGTTTTTTGGTAACTTATAAGAAATATCCTGCCTTGCAGTAACACATATGTTTAATATTTTTAAAAGCCACAGTAATTGACTGTGGTATTGGGTTTCTAGTTATTTGGGTTCACAATGCTGGGAATGTGGTAAAATATAGTTGTTAGTATCAATAAACATTTAATGAATTAATAACAAATTTATACTCACAAAAATAAATCCATTCTGACAAGCTGTTATTTTAAAGGCTTGGTATGTTATTTTTACATATAAAAAGAAAACATTTCCCAGATGAAAAACATTTCATGACTCTGTTAAGGAAAGTAGAAACTTGGAGAATAAAAGTGTGACCTCCCATAAAGTTCTATTCATTCATTCATTCATAAAAAGTTTAAGCTGCTGCTGTGTACAGCTGCAGTGAGCTGAGTAAGTACTGGAGAAATACAAAGTTAAAATCACACTTAGCTACTTGCTTGACATAACTTGAAATACAGAAGAGGTGATCAGGTGTACAGAAATAAAAGTATATAGTTGGTGTTGGACCACACTTTACAGAAAGGTGTCATTTCAGTTGACCTTTCAATAAACATCTACCAAATGTTACAAGTAATGAAGAGTGGGTATTGTGTAAGTCCCCAGGGATGGTCCCAGTGGGAGAGGAGCATATATCCAAAATAGGGAATAGCATTAAATAGAAGTAGATAGATCTAGAATGTATTTGGGAAATGGATGGGTTTGACTGGAATGTAGTGGGATAATTAGAGATGAGGCAAACTTACATCATAGCTAGATTGTGCAGGAACTTAAAAGGTAAGTGTTCAGACCATATTTGTAATAGATTTGGTATTCATTCATGGTAACTTAGTTTCTGATCACTTTTAAAATAACAAATAAATAGGCATAGAATAATCTTGTGAACATGTGTTCCATTTTCCTTGCCATTGAAGTGGTTGAGATTGTATCACAATAATTATGTAAACCTTAAAATAATAAAAAAAATTTAAATATAGAACTATTGTCCCCAAACCAGATAAAAACTAACCCCTTGTTTAGAAGAAATTTGATAATGTGAGTGTAGCAATTTATATAGTAGTTGTATAACTAAAAGCAATAATTGTTTCACATTAACATAATAAAAATTTATCTCTAAATGATATTTTAAGCAGTTCTTTTGTAAGGAGAGTGGATATTTCCTTTGTTCTCATAACTGTTTAAAACAAATATTATTGGGATTAATTGTTTTCAGGTGTAAGAACACATTAATGTGTTCTAATTAAAATAGCAACAGAATTCAAGTAACAAACTTTTAAACAATTGGAATTATTTTAACTTTTATTTTTAAAGAAGAGAATCAAATATCAAAAAACAAATTGAGCTTCAGAGATTAAGGGTGTTTGTGTGTTGCTTTTATTTTTTAAGGACATATAAATTGAGACTAGTGCAACCTATGGTTAGGAGTAATGTAATAGAAATGATGATCTGTGTAAACTATTTCTGGTGATGGTAACTCTGGCTTACTAGAGGGCTGCTACTAGGGGACACCCCTGAGGGCTGCCTAGTTAAAATGGGAATATATGAGAGATGCTGCTACAGGGGAATGCTCTGGGATTTGCCTACTGATCTCTACTGATAACTAGTAGATCAATATATATAACCTCCTCCTCCCTTCACTCCCTCCCTTCTTCCACTCTCTCCCTCCCAGTTTCTTCTGAAGTTTGTGGCTTTGCCCCTGAGTGGACTATGATATTTATGAGGAAAAACTCCTTCCTTTTTTTTCTCAGGTAAGGGGTTTATTGGGATAACAGGAAAAGGAAACTGAAGTGAGAGGGATGAGGGTTTCCCTAATCTAAAATGAAGATTATGAGGGTTTGGGAAGTCACAGCTGTGACGGGGAGACAGTCAGAGAGGTGGAGGATAACTGTTAAGTCTTCTTTTCTTCTTTCAATTCACAAAACCACCAAGGTTTCTCAGCCTAATTTCAGAAGCCCCATACCCCCCAGGGTCCTTCAGCCTGGGACAGAAGGTAATAGGATCAGTTCAGCTTCTTCCCTCTTCAACCAGGCTTGCCTCCCTTGGTCAGAAAACCCAGAGAGAGAGAGAGTCAAAATCCCAGTTTCTCCCTGGCCAGTTTCAACTGTCTCCTCCTGGGAACATTCCGTTTGGAATCTTCACCTTGATTTTTCAGATCAGGTCCCCAGCTTTGTTTCTTGCATCCTTGGCTTGTCCTGCAAAACCTCTCTCTCTCTCTTCATGTCTCTTCCACAGTAAGCCAATATGGGATAGTAGTTAGAGATATCAGATTTGGAGTGTTAGTATCTTAGTTTACATGACAGCTTTATTCCTTACTCAATTTGTATTTATGGGCAAATCGTGTACTTTTTCTTAAACCTCAGTTTGCTCATCTACAAAATGAAACAGTTGGATTGTATCTCGTGGTCCTCTGACTTTGTACTCATGGTACTATAAATGGTATTTGTGATTCCAAATTATGTTCTGGAATCAGTGCAAGATCCATAGTTACTAAACATGAAATTTTAAATTATTTTGATTTCCAGATATTTACTGAAGCATCCAAGTAGACTGTTATATTCCAAGAATATCTTCTACCATGAGAATTGCAATTAAAACAAAGGTTAATAAATCTAGAGGAGGAAGGGATGCTTGAGATAATTTCCCTAGCTTTGAGATTCGTAACCCTGAAGGTTTGCAAATTAAAAAAAATTTTTTTAATTTAAAAATATTTTGAAAACTGTATTTCACTATTGTTGATTTTCTTTATAAACCTATGTATTTTATTTTATGCATTGTATTTATTCAGGAATTCATAAATATCACACCGACAAAGTTAAGAATCCCTGCTCTAAGTCTTTTATGTTTAACAATCAATTTTTTAAAACCCTTACCTCCCATCTTAGGATCAATACTGTGTATTGGTTCCAAAGCAAAAGAATGGTAAGGGTGAAGCAGTGGGTGTTAAATGACTTTTCCAGGGTCATACTAGTAGGTAGTATCTGAGACCAGAGTTGAATGCCGTACCTCCTGTCTCTAGGTCTAGTTCATAATCCATAGAGTCACCTAGCTCCCTCCTCTCAATCATTTTTAATATATGATCAACCCATTTTTTCTATTCCATATTTCTCTGATGACATTCTTTATGTGATTTCTCCTGTGAAATCCTTCATTTGTATTACCTTCTAATCTTGCTTCCTATATACCTTTCCACTTTTCATTGAGAGATCCTCAACTTCAGTGGTATTCCATGAATCACATTAATTCAGCATCACCAAGCAATCATTTTTTTAAAACATAGGCTACCATATACATAGTTGAATCATACTTCAGAGCACATCATATCATATAGAATTATTACAATTTTACCTTTTTTTTTGGTCAAGGTCCTCTTCAGGATCTAACCCCTTATTGTAGGATAGCCCCTTTCTTTTTAAAAAGCAACTCAACATAATTCTCCTTACATCAAATTTTTAAAATGTGATTTTTATAAATGTGAATATTTCTTCCAACAAGAGAAAAATCTTTAATGGCTCCCTATTACCCAGAAAACAAGATACAAACCCATAGAATTCTAAGAACTTCACAATTCAGTTCTCACTTAACTCAATTTCATTTAATACACATAAATTTCATACCTATTAAGAAAATCTAAATTATAGCCAAATCGAGTCACAAGCTATTTTCCAAACAAGACACTATTTTTAACACATTTGTATGAGAGGTTCTCCCTACTTAAAATGCATTCCCTCCTCATCTCCAAATTTCCAGATCGACACAGGTACCACCACCTCTGAAAAATTTCTCTGATCTCTGTCCCACTTCCCAGTTATTTTTCTCATCAATTTTCATTTTATCATCCTTATTTGTGTATATGTTACTTGCTGCAGTAAAATATAAGCTCTTTAATTACAGGAACTGTTTTATTTTTGCCTATTTTTCCAGAGAGGGACCTGGTAATGCAGTAAATAGAGCTCTGGACCTGGAGTCAAGAAGACTTGAGTTAAAATCTTCCCTCAGACTTTTCACAAATTCTGTGATTCTGAGTAAGTCATTTGAACTTCATTAACAAACTTAATTAAGTTTGCTTCAGTTTTTCAATTGTAAAATGAAGATCTATTGTATAAGGTTGTTGTGAGGGTAAAATGAAATAATATTTATGATGTGTACCTCACAGTACATAGGCCCTTATTAAATTATTTTAGGATTGAAATGAAGAGGCCCTCCATGACTTAATCCTAGTACAAGCTCTTCATGTTGGTGAATTCATACAACCCTGCCAAAAATCATTAACCCTCTGGTGGTTTGCCTTTTCTAGTTGACTTCAAAGGTTGTGTGGACATCCTGTGGTCTAGCCTACATTCAGTTCTCTTCTAATTCTGTAGGATTTTTCCAAAATTTATGCTCTTTTGGCATGATCTTTGAAAACTCAAGTTATATTCACTTTTGAGTAGAACTTCATTGAGGAATCATCTTCATTTTCATCATCAAATAAATACATTTGTTCACAAAAAAGTAGTAATTCAGTACTATCCTGTGCACAAACTCATTGATGTACTTTGTAAAAACATTCAAGAACCTTAGCATTTTTGCTTGAAGATTGTCCAGACACGTCTCCCCCCACCCCCCGCCCCACTTTCAGTTAAGACCAATATCCCAATAGTTGTCCCAATTCCTTATCACTTCAGAAGTGAAAAAGGATGGAAAAACACTCATTTTACCCAACCCTAACCCTAACACTGATGTTAAAGAAAAAACATTTAGCAGAGAGGAAGGAATAAAAATGTAGATCTGGATCTCTGTTAAGTACAAAAATTAATTTTTTAAAAAGCTACATCTAATAATGTTCGAGATAAAGGTGGAGTGGTCAGAACAACACCTTATGGAGATAGTAGTTAACTAAGATACACAAAACATTTCCTTTCAGCTTTTTGTTTTTAAAATTTTTATAACTCTTACCTTCCATCTTAGAATCAATACTGTGTATTGGTTCCAAGGCAGAAGAATGGTAAGGGCTAGGCAATAGGGATTAAGTGACTTGCCCAGGGTCACACAGCTGGGAAGTGTCTGAGGTCAAATTTGAACTCAGGATCTCCCATCTCTAGGCCTGGCTTTCAATCCACTGAGCCTCCCAGCTGCCCCTTCCTTTCAGCTTTGGCAAAACCTGCCATTTCTGCTATCCTTTAGATAATTTAGGATGACCAGTTTTCTGATTATTATTCTGTTTTACACTCTTGGACTTTACTTCCAGACTACCTAGGAAATGGAACTTCCCCTATGTAATATTTATTGGGAAAGGAAATGGGATTGGAAAAATGGGGGATAATGGGAGCTTTGTATGGGGGTAAGGAAGAGTTAAGGGGAGAGGGAACACTGCTTGGTGAAGCAAAGGAGAGAGATGCCCTCTGCTGAGAGGAAACAGCAGGGGTCCAATAAGGATTGTTTGTTGTAGAATGACTGAACTGAGGTTCAGCTCTCTCTATGACCAGAAAATATAGTCCACTTATCTGACTGCGAATTCAATGAATATAAAGTTTAATAACCAGTTGGAATTGGAGTTTTTCCTTAGCTTCAGACTATAGGACCAGGCCCTAAAGGCTGGTGAAGGGTTTTCCCACTTCCGGCTACTCTATATCAGTCCAGTTTTGCCTAATTCAGAATCTTAGCAGTAGATAGAAAGCAAACAAGAACAGGTCTAACCTTCAGAAGCCTGTGTCTTCCGGCTGAACCAAGAAGAGCATGCCACTCCAAACTGGGCTGAATGAGCTTCCTCCTCCTCCAACTCCAGGAAGCTAGTCCCCACCCTGCAGGAAGAAAGTGCTAGTCACAAGACCCAGCTGCCACTCCCAGTTGTCCCTTCCCCCACAAACTGTTAGTCTTGTTTCCTTTCCACACCTAACATGGGGCATTGAACATGCAAACATCATTCAGGTCTTTGGGACAACAATTTATGACTCTAAATATAGCACTTAACTCACAACTTATCACAGAATACTTTCACCTAAGCATCCTAAGGTGGTCTACAACTTGCCAAAGACTCAGAAAAATCTAATCATAAGAACATTTTATTATCCTTTAAAAGAGTTTTGGTGCTGCCATGTAGCCATACACTGAAATGAAAATAAAAATATTGACCAAAGTGTTTGATGGTGACTCTGTATAAACCAAGTCTAAAAGCAGCCACATTCTTGGCTAATACAACACACAGTCTGGTAGTAATGTATTAACAAAGGTATTTTAAGGCTCAGAAAGTTCAATTGTTTTTCAACATTAGACCTATTTGGGGGGGAGGGGAGTATTTTGACCCTGACAGATACAAATATTTCCATTTTCAAAAAGCAGAAAAAGGGTTACTTATAAAATTGTGACTGTTAAATACAGCTTGTATTTTTCTTTAAGGATTTTTAAAGATTTATTTTCTCTATCACACATTACTCTCCCTACCTCTTAACCATTGGAGGAGAAAACCTTTATAACAAATATACATATTCAAGCAAATAAAAAAAAATCCCATTATTTCCACTTCAACAAATATGTGTCTCATTCTGCATATTTAGTCCATTACTTCCATCAGGAGGTGGATAAGTATTCTTCCTCATCAGTCCTCTGGGATCATTACTGGTCATTATATTAAGCAGTTATCCTTAGGTCTTTCAAATTTGTTCATTTTGCTAATGTTATGCTATAAATAGCTCTCCTAATTCTCTTCCCTTTACTGTGACTCATTTCAGAGTCCCAAGTTTTCCTTAAAGTCATCCCCTTCATAATTTTATGATACATTAATATTCTACTACATTCAAAAGAGAGCTATTGAAATAGTTTAAATATGCACAAAGGAGAAGAGCTTGAATTTTTAAATTTTATAATAGATTCTATAATTCAATTCAGAGCTGTCCAACGAGGCTGTCTCACCCTCTAAACTTCCTTCCATTCTCTTCTATGCATTTTAAAAACATTTCAATGACTTCATTTTAAAGGATCACAATCACTAGACAAATCCCTCTCAAAAATAAATAAATAAAACCTTAGATATATTTTGTATTTATACCATGTCTCAAAGCATAAAATGCTTGCCTAATAAATTATCAATTACCAAACTCTGGGTATTTTGATGGTTTTTATTTTACATTTCACTTATATGTATATGTCTATGTTTATGATTAACCTAATTGCATGGTGCATTTATTTTTATTCAAGATTAAGATGATCGTATAGTTCAATTTCTTTGGTTTATTTAATTTTTTTCAAAGCACATTTCCAGAGATTCAAGGTAGAAAGGACCTCAGAGACTATTCCATCCAAACCACACCTTTGGAAGACTTCTTTCTATAGCATTCCTCATAATGGGTCATAGATCTTATTATTAGGATTTTTTTCCTTACACATGGACAAAATTTGTTTCTCCTCAACTTCCCCCAGTTACTCCTAGTTCTTCCCTTTGGGGTCATGCAAACCCAGTGTAAAAGCAGCCACGTTCTTCACACATCTAATCCTTCTTCCACATGATAGCCCTTCAAATACTTGAACACAGGTATGGTGCCCTAATCCCCATCTGATTTTCTTTTCCTTAAGGCCAAATATCACCAGATCTTTTAACCAATCTTCATATAGCAGGAATTTGAGGCCCTTTACTATTAGGGCTATAATTTTTTTGGATTCTCTCCAGCTTATCAATATCCCTCCTAAAGCATGACACACAGAACACAACAGATGTGGTCTGGTCCTGGAAAGGTATATAAGAAGGATCACCTAAGTGGTTTTGGACACTGTCTCTCTAATGTAGATCCTGATGTTACTTTCTTTGCTTTCATACCATTCTATGAAGAATGTGGCCATTTTTTCTTGCTATACACTAAAAGCCCCTAAATCACAGGAATTGTTTAGCTTTACCTCCCTCATACTATACTTGTGTGGGGCTGGAGTTTGTAAGCCAAAATGTGAAAAATTACATTAATTCCTATTTAAGTTTACCTTATTCAAGTGGTACTGTTGAGATATCTTTGAGTTGTCTATTATTCAATGTATTAACTATTTCCCTCAACTTCATCTGCTCTAGAGTTATGACAGCCATGTTTCTATGACTTCATCTTAGTCGCTGGCAGACAGATTGTACAGAGACCTATCCCCATGCTTTTCTTCATCATTTTAAAGAGATGATTATGAAGCACATATGTAGCTACTTAAATGCCCTATTCAATGAAATCCAGTAGCTTCCTATTAGCTTTTGAAGCAAATATGAACTGTTTATCACTAAAAAATTTTTCTCAACCAAACCTCAATCTGTACTGTTAAATTTTTATGATTGGACTTTAATTGGTAGTCGCTGGGGATTTAATTTCTAAATCCTAAAATTTCCTAAAGTAAAATGGATTTATGGTAGTTTATTTTTACAATAGAGGGAAGATATTAAGGAAGAGAGAAAAGGGGGGAGAGAGAAAGAAAGCTCCTGTTTCTTCTGAACCAGTTAGAAATTCTAAGGCACCAGTCAGGGGAAAGGAATCTCAAGACAACCAGCCTTTCTTGAAGGTTCACACCTCCAAAAAGGGCAAGGAACTAAGTCAGCCTTTCACTCACCATGGTGGCCATCTAAAAGGAAATCAGTCTGAGATCTCTTGCACGAGCTCCTCCAGGAGTCCAGTTCTACAGCTAAGTGTCTTCACTCCGTCTGAATGTCTGTCTTCCAGTTTCTCCTCAAGTATATCCTCTTCACTCCAAGCCCAAGTCACTGATCTCCAGTCCAACTCCGAGTGACAGAATGCTGAATTCTGTTTATGTGTCTTTCTGTTTCCTCTATTTAAAGACCTTTTTCTCTTGTGTCACCTCCCCTAAATTTTACGTCTACCAATCACAGCAGAGGCTCCTCTCCAAGAGTGACCACTCAATGTATGAAACAGGATTTCACACCTTTTGTAGTTAGTTAACCCCATTTTGTGGTTAGTTAACACCTTTTGTAGTTGAAATGGGTAGATCTACTTTAAATACTGAGTTAACACTTTGGAGATTAAAATCTAAAAATAGACCAGGGAGTTCAATTTAATCTTCACAATAAAGGAAGAGCTAAGTACCTTCATTGTTACAATCAGGAGATAGCCAAATCCAATCTTCACAGTATCCTATATCACTGTCTCCATATTCCCTACTTTTCAGTTAAATTGGCCTTCTTAGTGTTGTTCAAAAACTCTTTTGTTTAAAAGAAAAAAAAACTGGGCCCAGATCTGAGAAAAACTATCCTTATTGTAAGTGCTACAAGTTATAAAAGCCTGGGTCTACAGACACACATAGATTGGTCTGAAACTCTGGGTTCTTAGATCTTCCAGATTTTATAAGCATAGGCAGTGCCAAAACAGAGGTTATGGACAAGGGTCCTGAACAGGATTTATGAAATAGATTTTAGGAAGAGATTCCAGTAATAAGGGTTATGACCAGGGCATTCACCTCCTTTTCTCTTCCCCTTTCTTGGAAGACTTGGCCATGAAACTGCATGGCTTCCCCACATCAAAAACTTCAAAGTATATGGCAAGATAAGGGAAAATGCAGGCACCTAATACTGCAGAGGCTTATAACACTATTCCTATTCCTGTTATTTATTCTTCAAATCACACAGTTATAGTTTATCAAACTATTTAGAGGAATCCTTATAATTAAAAGTTACTTAAATTTCTTCCTACAGTTTCCCATCTATATATTTCTTTTGGCCTTCTCCAGTACCTATAGTGCACCTGCCTCTAAAAGTTGACTCCCAAGTTCCCTTCAAGATTCAGCTCATGTGCTACTTTCTGTATGAACCATTTTCTAAAATTTACAGCTGCTGGCATCCTCCCCCCATTACCTCCCATTAAACTTTTTCTCTCGTACTCTAGTGCATTATGCCTTCATTCCAGAATAGAAATCCAGAGTAAATCTTTAAAACAAAACTTAAGGACTTCTGGGTAAACATGGCTGCAATCTAGACACGAATCACTTCCTCTCCTCGGCACCGAACGAAATAGACTACCTCAAAAGGGCATAAAAATCACCTTTGGAAGAACGGAGGGACTCTCCAGTACCCCACAGAAACGAAGGTATGTGGGGTTTGAACATTTCCACACTATAAGAAGGAGGAAAAGCTTGCATAAAAATGTGAACTGAGTCGCCCTCCCCCTCCCACCTCCCCCACCAAACCAGAGTAAGGTATCAGAGTGCTCACTGGGACAGTGAGTGAGGAATGTTTCTGTCGGGGGGGGGGGGAGCACACCAGGGTCCTTGGGATCTAAAGACTGCTAGGAAACGACCTCTCAGGGTAATTTCATGGGAGAATCCTGCACTGAGCACGGGGGGGGGGGGGGGGCTGCACTGAACACAGGAGAGGTTGCCCTGAGAACAGGGGCCTGCTTTCTAAGAATCCTTGGAGGCTGGGAAGATCTAGTCTGAGGCAACCTAAATTCACAGAAAACCTGCCCATATGACCCACACCCAGGCCAAAAAGGAAAGGGGTATAAAACCACCAAAGGAATGGCTCACATGGCCCAAAATCAAGCCTTCAAGAAAAAAGGGAAAAAAGTGACTATTGAAAACTTTTATGGTGGGAGTACCCAAGGAAAAGAAGAGAAAGAGGATGAAATCCAAACAAAATTAAAACATGCCTCCCAAAATGGAAACTATCCACAAGCTCTGGAAGAACTCAAATTGGAGCTTATCCAAAACATGGAAACCTTCTGGAAAGAAAAATGGGAGAAAGAGATCAGCAGTCTGATAGACAAGACTTGACAATTGGAGAAAGAGCTGGAAGCATCTAATAGAAGGGCAGACCAAGCTGAAAAGCAAAACCAGTCCCTAATGACCAGAATTAAGCAACTGGAAGACAGTGAGCTTGCAAAACAGCAAGAATTAATAAAGCAAAGCCAAAAAATTAATGAATTAGAAGAAAACATAAAATATCTCACTGAAAAGGTCACAGACCAGGAAAACAGAGGAAGAAGAGACAATGTGAGAATTATTGGTCTGCCCGAAAAACCAGAGATAAACAAAAACATTGATGCTATACTACAGGAGATTATAGAAGAAAATTGCCCACATATTCTGGAGCAAGGGGGCAAAATAGAAATAGAAAGGGTTCATAGAACACCCTCTATACTAAATCCCCAAAAGAAAACCCCCAGGAATGTAATCGCCAAATTCAAGAGCTTCCAAGAAAAGGAGAAAATCTTATAAGAAGCCAAGAAGAGGAGCTTCAGATATAGGGGGGGGGCTCCCATAAGGATCACACATGACTTAGCAGCTAACACACGAAGAGACCGCAAAGCATGGAACATAATATTTAGAAAGGCAAGAGAGCTGGGTCTCCAACCAAGAATCAACTACCCAGCAAAACTGACTATATACTTCCAGGGGAAAGTATGGGCATTCAACAAAATAGAAGATTTCCAAGCATTTGCTAAGAAAAGACCAGAGCTCTGTGGAAAATTTGATATCCAATCACAGAAAGCAAGAAAAACATGAAAAGGCAAATATGAAAGAAAGGGAAAAGGAGATAAAGCTTATCTTTTTCTTTAAGTCAAACTCTCTTCTACAAGGACTACATTTACATCAAATTATATATATTAATATGTGGGGAAAATGTATTGTGTAACTCAAAAATTGTATGCATCATAAGAGTAGTTAGAAGAAACATGCATAGGGAAAGATTGGGGCATTAACAAGATTTGGTGAAAGGGGGGGCAAAGTAAGAAAAAGGGAGGGGAGAATCATCGATAATACTAAGATTTACTTCAAGAAATGTGGGGGGACTAAATAGAATAATCTTTCCCATTCAAAGATACACATGGGAAGGGGAGGGGAAGAACTCTCATATGAGAAGGAGAAGAAGAGAGTGTGAAGTGGTATTACTTAAACCTTACTCTCAGTGAAATCAACTCTGAGAGGGAAGAACATCTAGATCCAGTGAAATCCTGAATTCTATCTTATCCAACAGGATAAGAAAGAAAGGGAAAATAAGGAGGAGGAGGGAGGAGGGAGTATAAAAAGGGAAGGAAGGAGAGGGGGGAGGGGAAGGGGGCATAAAAAGGGAGGGGGTAGAAAGGGAAGCATATCAAGGGAGGGGACTAGGGGGACTGACCTAAAGTAAATCACTGGTTCAAAAGGATATAGCTAAAGAAGAAAGGTCAGAACTAGGGGAAGATATCAAAATGCCAGGGAATCCACAAATGGCAATCATAACTTTGAACATGAATGGGATAAAATCACCCATAAAATGTAGACAAATAGCAGATTGGATTAGAAGCCAAAAACCCTACCATATGTTGTCTTCAAGAAGCACATATGAGGCGGGTTGATACTCACATGGTTAGAATTAAAGGATGGAGTAAGATCTTTTGGGCCTCAACTGATAGAAAGAAGGCAGGAGTGGTAATCATGATATCTGACAAAGCTAAAGCAAAAATAGACCTGATCAAAAGGGATAGGGAAGGTAAATATATTCTGTTAAAAGGGAGTATAGACAAAGAGGAAACATCACTAATCAACATGTATGCACCAAATGGTACAACATCCAAATTTCTAATGGAGAAACTAGGAGAATTGAAGGAGGAAATAGACAGTAAAACCATATTAGTGGGAGACCTGAACCAACCACTATCAAATTTAGATAAATCAAACCAAAAAATAAATAAGAAAGAGGTAAAAGAGGTGAATGAAATCTTAGAAAAATTAGAGTTAATAGACATATGGAGAAAAATAAATAGGGACAAAAAGGAATACACCTTCTCAGCACCACATGGCACATTCACAAAAATACATCATACATTAAGTCACAGAAACATGGCACTCAAATGCAGAAAAGCAGAAATCATAAATGCAACCTTTTCAGATCATAAAGCAATAAAAATATTGATCAGTAAGGGAACATGGAGAGCCAAATCAAAAATTAATTGGAAATTAAATAATAAGATACTCCAAAATCAGTTAATTAGAGAAGAAATCATAGAAACAATTAATGATTTTATTGAGGAAAATGACAATGGTGAGACATTTCAAACCTTATGGGATTTAGCCAAAGCAGTAGTTAGAGGAAAATTCATATCCATGAGTGCATATATTAACAAATTAGGGAGGGCAGAGATCAATGAATTGGAAATGCAAATCAAAAAACTTGAGAACAAACAAATTAAAAACCCCCAGAAGAAAACCAGAGATCCTAAAAATTAAGGGAGATATTAATAAAATCTAAAGTGATAGAACTATTAAACTAATAAACAAGTCTAGAAGCTGGTACTTTGAAAAAACAGACAAAATAGACAATCTAATTAAAAAAAGGAAAGAAGAAAGGCAAATTAACAGCATCAAGGATGAAAAGGGGGACCAAATTAAGGCAATCATTAAAAACTACTTTGCCCAACTATATGGCAATAAATATACCAACCTAGGTGATATGGATGAATATTTACAAAAATATAGATTGCCTAGACTAACAGAAGAAGAAATAGATTTCTTAAATAACCCCATATCAGAAAAAGAAATCCAACAGGCCATCAAAGAACTTCCTAAGAAAAAATCCCAAGGGCCTGATGGATTCACCAGTGAATTCTATCAAACATTCAAAGAACAGCTAACCCCAATACTATACAAATTATTTGACATAATAAGCAAAGAGGGAGTTCTACCAAATTCCTTTTATGACACAAACATGGTACATATTCCAAAGCCAGGCAGGCCAAAAACAGAGAAAGAAAATTATAGACCAATCCCCCTTATGAATATAGATGCAAAAATCTTAAATAGGATACTAGCAAAAAGACTCCAGCAAGTGATCAGAAGAGTCATTCACCATGATCAAGTAGGATTTATAGCAGGGATGCAGGGCTGGTTCAATATTAGGAAAACCATCCACATAATTGACCACATCAACAAGCAAACCAACAAAAATCACATGATTATTTCAATAGACACAGAAAACGCCTTTGATAAAATACAACACCTATTCCTATTAAAAACACTAGAAAGCATAGGAATGGAAGGGTCGTTCATAAAAATAATAAACAGTATATATCTAAAACCATCAACTAATATCATCTGCAATGGGGATAAACTAGATGCATTCCCATTAAGATCAGGAGTGAAACAAGGATGCCCATTATCACCTCTATTATTTGACATTGTACTAGAAACACTAGCAGTAGCAATTAGAGGAGAAAAAGAAATTGATGGCATTAAAATTGGCAATGAGAAGACCAAGTTATCACTCTTTGCGGATGACATGATGGTCTACTTAAAGAATCCTAGAGATTCAACCAAAAAGCTAATCAAAATAATCAACAACTTTAGCAAAGTTACAGGATACAAAATAAATCCACATAAGTCATCAGCATTTCTATATATTTCCAAAACAGCTCAGCAGCAAGAAATAGAAAGAGAAATCCCATTCAAAATCACCTTAGACAAAACAAAATACTTAGGAACCTATCTCCCGAGACAAACACAGGAACTATATGAACAACTACAAAACACTCTCCACACAACTAAAACTAGATCTGAACAATTGGAAAAACATTAACTGCTCATGGGTAGGACGAGCCAATATAATAAAAATGACCATCCTACCCAAACTCATTTATCTATTTAGTCCCATACCCAATGAACTTCCAAAAAAATTTTTTACTGATTTAGAAAAAATCCATAACAAAGTTCATTTGGAAGAACAAAGGATCAAGGATATCCAGGGAAATAATGAAAAAAAAAATACAAAGGAAGGGCGCCTTGCAGTCCCAGATCTCAGACTATATTATAAAGCAGCAGTCATCAAAACAATTTGGTACTGGCTAAGAGACAGAAAGGAGGATCAGTGAAATAGTCTCGGGGTAAGTGATCTCAGTAGGACAGTATAGGACAAACCCAGAGAGCCCAGCTTTTGGGACAAAAATCCACTATTTCATAAAAACTGCTGGGAAAATTGGAGGACAGTGTGGGAAAGATTAGGTTTAGATTAACACCTCACACCGTATACCAAGATAAATTCAAAATGGGTGAATGACTTGAACATAAAGAAGGAAACTATAATAAAAAATTAGGCGAACACAGAATAGCATACATGTCAGACCTTTGGGAAGGGAAAGATTTTAAAACCAAGCAAGATTTAGAAAGAGTCACAAAATGCAAAATACATAATTTGGAATACCTCAAATTAAAAAGTTTTTGTACAAACAAAACCAATGTAACTAAAATCAGAAGGAAAGCAACAAATTGGGAAGCAATCTTCATAAAAACCTCTGACAATGGTTTAATTACTCAAATTTACAAAGAGCTAAATGAATTGTACAAAAATTCAAGCCATTCTCCAATTGATAAATGGGCAAGGGACATGAATAGGCAGTTTTCAGATAAAGAAATCAAAACTATTAATAAGCACATGAAAAAATGTTCTACATCTCTATTAATCAGAGAGATTCAAATCAAAACAACTGAGGTATCACCTCACACCTAGAAGATTGGCTAACATGACAGCTATGGAAAGTAATGAATGCTGGAGGGGATGCGGCAAAGTAGGGACACTAATTCATTGCTGGTGGAGTTGTGAATTGATCCAACCATTCTGGAGGGCAATTTGGAACTATGCCCAAAGGGCGATAAAAGACTGTCTGCCCTTTGATCCAGCCATAGCACTGCTAGGTTTGTACCCCAAAGAGATAATAAGGAAAAAGACTTGTACAAGAATATTCATAGCTGCACTCTTTGTGGTGGCCAAAAATTGGAAAATGAGGGGATGTCCTTCAATTGGGGAATGGCTGAACAAATTGTGGTATATGTTGGTGATGGGATACTATTATGCTAAAAGGAATAATAAAGTGGAGGAATTTCATGGGGACTGGAACAACCTCCAAGAAGTGATGCAGAGCAAAAGGAGCAGAACCAGGAAATCATTATACACAGAGACTGATACACTATGGTACAATAGAAGGTAATGGACTTCTCCATTAGGGTCAATGCAATGTCCCTGAACAATCTGTAGGGATCTAAAAAACACTATCCACAAGCAGAGGATAAACTGTGGGAGTAAAAACACAGAGGAAAAACAACTGCTTGACTACAGGGGTGGAGGGGATATGACTGAGGAGAGACTCTAAATGAACATAAATACCAACAACATGGAAATGGGTTCGAATCAAGAACACATGTGATACCCAGTGGAATCATGCGTCGGCTATGGGAGAAGTGGTGGGAGGGGTGGGGGAGGAAAAGAAAATGATCTTTGTTTCCAATGAATAATGTTTGGAAATGACCAAATAAAATAATGTTTAAAAATAAATAAATGAATAAAACAAAACTTAAGAATTTCTTAATTTAACTTTCATTTCTTAATTCTTAAAGAATTTCTGTAGTCTTAAAAGACGTAACAGGATTTTTTCCTAGAAAATATAATCATTATAAAAAGTAGGAGATATCAGGTATAAAACAACTGCTTACTGTATTTTTCCATCACAAATAAAGTTTTTAATACCCAAAAGACTTGTTAAGAGCATATAGACAAATACTTAAAACATGAAATAGTAATATAATCCCAATGGACTCTTAGGTGGTCATAAACAGATGTAAGAACACTTGAGATATTCAAAGGACTCATAAAAGCCTTCATATTCTGGCACTGCTGACCAGATTGCATTTTCACTACAGTCTATACTCTCTACTCAGCCATTCCATCAAGATCTGTGACTTCAGCCTAGCAAGCCATTCATGACTCAACTTACTGGTTATGGTAGGCTCCTCCAATGTCATCTTAGTTGAACATCTAGGACCCACACCTCTCAGTACCTTCATGTTTGTCTTATGGGGTATATGGAATATTCAGGGAGAACCAGCACCTCTGGTGAGAGGGCTCACAAACTTTGCCTTTTTCAGAGTTATTCATCCACCTTTGATATCTCTCTCCAGGAAGGTGTAGCATGCACAGCAGCCATAGCCTGGTAAAAAAGACTCCTAGACCAACTTAAAGATAACTGTCAGGTCTCAAAACAAACCATGGTTGAGTTAGGAAGGTATCTGTCCCAAACATAAGATCTTCCCTTGGCGGATTGGGTAGATAAGAATATTTTGTTACAACCATATCAATAACAAAACCAACAGAAACAATAGAATTATTTCAATAGAATAAAAATATATTCAATAGAATAAAAAAGCACAAAAAGCTTTTGACAAAATATAATACCCATTCACTTTTTTAAAACAGAGAACATTGGAATAAATGGAACATTTCTCAAAATGACAAATAGCATCTATGTAAAATTATATACAAACATCTGTAATATAGGTAAGCTAAAAGTCTTTCCAATAAGATCAGGAGTGAAACAAGGATGCCCATTATCACCACAACTATTCAGTATAGTTCTAGAGATACTAGCAATAGCAATAAGAGAAGAAATTGAAGGAATTAAAATAGACAATGAGGAAATAAAGCTATCTCTTTTTTTGCAGATAATATGATGGTATACCTAGAGAAACTACTTAAGAACTAATTGAAATATAATTACAAAGAGCTAATTGAAACTTTAGCAAAGTTGCAGGATATAAAATAAGCCCACATAAATCAGATAGAAAGTGAAGTCCCCTTTAAAATTACTGTAGACAATATAAAATAAAAAAATACCAGGGAGTCTATCTGCCAAGACAAACCTGGGAACTATATGATCACAACTACAAAACACTTTTCATACAAATAAAGTCAGATGCAAATATCTGAAAAAACATTTTGTGTGTGGGTAGACTGAGCCAATATAATAAAAATGGCAATTCTGCCTAAACTTATTCACTTATTCAGTATCATACCAGTCAAATTACCCAAAAATTACTTCTTAGGGCAAGAAAAAATAATAAAAATTAATCTGGAAAAACAAAAGACTAGAATATCAAGGAAATTAATTTTTAAAATATGAAGGAAATTGGTTTAGCTGTACCAGATCTAAATTATATTATAAACCAGCAACCATCAAAACAAGCTGGTACTGGCAGAAAAATGAAGTGGTGGACCAATGGAATAGATTAGGTACTCAACATGCAATAGTAAATTATAATAGTCACCTAGTGTTTAACAAACTTTTATTTTAGAAAAGGAATTCACTGACAAAAATTGCTAGGAAAACTGGAAAACAGTATTGCAGAAATTAGGCATAGACTAATGCCATATACCAGTAATGGCAAACCTTTTAGAGATGAAGTGCCAGGCTCCACCCCCACCCAGACTGAGTGCTATGTCCCTCCTCCCTACATGCTGGGTGTGCCCCACCCCTCCCTTACAGCACACAAGGGAGGGAGGAAGCATTGTCATTGGGATGCTGGTTGGGTGAAGTGAGAGAAATGTCTTCAGTGAGTATAGAGAGGGGGAGGAGAATGGCCCAAGAGCTTCACTCCCCTCCAGCTCTGCTACCTATGAGCCACCCAACTTACCTCGTATACACTCCCATTGGGCTGCTAGGGGAAGAGGATATGAAAAAATGTCATTAGCCAGGATGGAGAGGTGGAGAGGAGCAGCTCCTCCCAAGGCCCTCTGCCTTTCTAATAACAAACACTGGGGGTGGGGTGGGGGTGGCCAACTGCCCACAGAGAGCACTCTGCATGCCATCTTTGGTGCACATGCTATAGGTTTGCCATCACTGCCATATACCAAGGAAAAGTGAAAATGGATACATGATTTAGAAATAAAGGGTGATAACCATAAATAAATTGAGAGCACAAAATAGTTTGCCTGTTACACCTATGGATAAGGGAAGAATTTAGGTCAAAATAAGATATAGAGAACATTATGAGATAAAAATAGATAACTTTGGCTACATTACATTTAAAAGGGTTTGCACAAACAGAATCAGTGCAACCAGATTAAAAGGCAAACCATCAACTGGAAAAAAACTAACAAGTGTCTCTGATAATGGCTTCATTTCTCAAATATTTAGAGAACTGAGTCAAATGAATACAAAACATCTCTGAATTGACAAATGGTCAAAGGGTATGAAGAAGCAATTCTCAGATGAAAAAATCAAAACAATCTTTAGTCATGAGAAAAAATTCCCCAAATCACTATTAATTAGAGAAACGCAAGTTAAAATAACTCTGAGATACCAACTGACACCCATTAGACTGGCTAACATGACAAAAACTGAAAATGATAAAAAGTTGTACAGGATATGGAAAAATTGGGACACTAATACACTGCTAGTAGAGCTGTAAACTAATATAACCATTCTGGAGAGCAGTCTGGTGGAACCCTGCTCAGACGGCCATAAACTTTTCATACCTTATGTCCCAAAGCGATTAACGATAGGAGAAAAGAACTTACCTGTCAAGACTATTTTAGCAGCTCTTTTTGTGGCGCCAAAGAGCTGGAAACTGAAGGGATGTCCATCAATTGTGGAATAGCTAAATACGTTTTGTTATACTATTGTCATGGAATACTACTGTGCCATAAGAAATGACAAGCAAGATGATCAGCAAAAAACCTGGAAGCACTTATATTAAGTAATACAGAGTGAAGTGAGCAGAACCAAGAGAATATTGTACACAATAACAAGAATGATTATGATGATCAATTGTGAGGGACTTAACTAGTATCAGCAATGGGACAACTAACTCCAAGTGACTCAGAATAAAAAAGGCTGTCCACTTCTATAGAAGGAACCGATGCAGTCTGAATGAAGATTGAAACATATTATTCTTCACCTTATCTCCTCTATAATTTTTTTCTCTATTATAAGCAGTATGTGTCTTGTTTCACAACATTATGAACATGACAATATGTATTATGTGATAATATATGTAAAACCTATATCATATCTGCCTTCTTGAAAAGGGGGAAAGGGGTGGGAGGGAGAAAACATAGATTGCAAAATGTTAGCAAACATATTAAAATTGTATCAACATGTAATATGGAAAAAATAAATACTTAAAATTTTAAAAAGAAAAGATATTACCCTTGATGTCACTGGCCCTTTCAAAACAAAGAGAAAGCAACCTCATAAGATTGAATTGAAGCTAGTTTCAGCTATAATAGGATCATTATTTAATTCCACTCTTCCCACAGACAAAAACATAAAGAAAAGAAGATAACTGGGAACTGATAATTTCTGCTAAGGAAATAGAGAAGTATTCATACCTCAAAAAAGAGAGAACTTCAGAGCCCTGGTCCCATACTCAAAGGAAAGGGAAAAAAGAATGAGAGGGGAAGGTTTTTTTCCTTCTTAAACCAACAAAACTGACAATTCTTTCTGCTTAGTCTTCAGTCTCTTTCAACACAGTCCCAGTGATGGAGGCTATCTAGGACCTTGTTGTTGGAAGGCACAGAACAGATGCTGATTGACACACAAACAATCCCCAAAACAGCCTCTAACTATACCAAATTGCCAATCCTTAGTGCTGGTCCATGGCAACAGTTTCTCCTCATGGAACTTCTGTTGATTCTCCCCAATATGATTTGTATAAATCTTTTACATGCATTCCCCCAATAGACTCTGAGCTTCTTGAGGACAAGGTCTGTCTTTTATTGTTGTTTTTTATTTTTCTTTTGTTTTTGTATCTTCAGCACTTGCTTAACCTAATACCTGACAAATAGTAGATGTCTAATAAATGATTGCTGACTTCAGCCAGAGCTAGTTTTCCGTAAGTCCTGCCCCCCCAAAGGAAATATGTCTTTGGATGTTGGCCCCCTCTAGAAGGGACTCTTTCACCATTATATGTGTATCTTAAGGGCCTACCACAGCATAGGCACTTAATAAATGCTTATTGACTGACCAATGCACAAAAACTACAATAGCCCCCAGAGTTACATTAAACAATTATTTCCATTTTTCTAATTTCTTTTGACAGTTGCCAACTTTGGTATTATTAACCTGTTTCATTCAGATCAACTGAATCCATTCATTCTGGATCCCTATTATTCTAGGTTCTAGTTGTTTATTCTTACAAACTGTTACTTATATAATACATAAAAGTAGCAAAAGAGATTCTGAATTAGAAAGGAATAAGAATTTAGAACTCAGAACTAGAATAAGTTGAAGGAAAATAAAGTGATTTATAGTTACTCTAATAAATGACTAAATACACAATTTGTTCACCAATTAGTAGTGTAAGCTAGATTAATAATAGGAAATGATATATATATTTCATTCATTATTTAAACAATATAATTACTAATACATAATAAATCTATAAAACTGTCATAAATCCACTCATACTGAACTTTATAAATTTTATACCCTCCATTTCTTTGCTTTCAACCTATAGACTATAGGAATTAGATACTTAAAAATGGGGAATTAAAATTATTATATCTCAGCACTTTAAAATGAGTAGTTATTAAAAGCCTAATTGTTTACTGACCGTGTCCACATTAGTGGACTTTGCAAGATCAAACAAACCATTAAAGAAAATTGTCCAAATGAACATTAGATCATATAGCTGAAATATACATAATGAATATGTAGGTTCATGAAGTAATAATTTTTATTATCTCCAATTTGCAGGACAACATTTTAATTATGACCCCTTTATATCAGTGCAAACCATGTATTTGGGATTAAAAAGCCATTGCTTTAACTAGTATAGTTAAAGACTCTGGCTTGATACTTTCTGTACTCAAACTTTCCTAAAAACTAGAAAACACTTCTATTAACACTTTTCTAATTTCATGGTTCAATTCCCAGTCAGTAAAGATTTAAATAATTTGGAAAAAAAGCCTATTCTGTTTCTTTATTACAGATTTGAGCCAAGAAAAGTCTTTGACATTTAATAGTTTTTTAACCCTTTTGATAACTTTATAATCAAGTTTTATTGGAAGTTGTTTTAAAGAAAGTGGCATTATGTTAGCATGAATAGCAGTCAGTATATTTTAAACATGCTATAAAATTTTGCAGATAAATATTTGAGTATTTAATTGTTTGAAAGGTACTTAAGATATTTATAGTAACTTAGAGATATGTATTTTAAAGAAATAGAAAGTAGTTTTAATGTTTCTAGGCCTATTTTCATAGGTTTTAATAGGTATGCATAATAGAAAAGGATTCTTTGCTTGTTCCCTATCTTGGTTTTATTTTGCTCCAGTGTTGCATATTATATGAGATTATTGGATGATTTCCATAATAAAAAAACATCAAATTAAGCTTTCCTTAAGTCCCTGATAAATTGGCTGAAAATAATGTTATGTCCAGAGAAGCTACTAACATTCCAAATGTTGGACATGGACCAGCTAGTGCTCTTAAGATTTAAGCTCTTAAGATCTAAGTTCTTAATATATGAGTTTGATTTTTTAATAACTAAAGAACACTTAAACTCAACTTCCTTTTTTCTGCTGAAAATACAAATTCAATATCCTAGAGAAATTGCTAGTAAACACATTATTGCTTCTATAGGATACATTGAGGGAATGAACCTACTGGTGTATTTCTAACTACCCAGCCAAGTCATTTTATTTGTTTCAGTTCACACAGTACTTTGAAAGTTCTTTGAAAATAAAGTGACACATACAAACACTTCTCTGAACTTCAAAGGTAAGCAGATATGAAAGGCAGTTACCATATTTAAATATACATTTAAAGGGAGGGTTAGAGTCCAGTTAAGAACAGAGCACTACTTTGGGCATTTTGTAATGCAGATGTAAAAAATGGGATTTGTGCAATTGAAGTCTTTCTTCTCTGTCACACACAAATAGCACACCAAATCAGCTTCATGTACACTTCTTGACAAAAAATACAAGGCTTTTGAGCAACTACTCTTTCAAACATCCTGAACACCTGAACTTGGATGTAATGGTATCATTGTCCCAACTTGAAGATAATCTTTGATTGGATAAGATATTGTATAGAATTCCTGACAGTCATTATATTGGACTCATGGTAAAGTCTGAGAAGCATTTAGGGAGCAAGTGTTGCCTGTCATATATAAGCATTTTCCCCCTTTGTGTACCCAGCCAAGGAACTATTTTCAGGTACACACAGAAACACTATTTTAAGCTTAGTAATATGTAAGTTGATGGTTTAAAAATAACAGCAGGAGACAAATGGTGTTGGAATAAAGCCATCAGAGATGATATGGTTCAATTGGAGTAAAAAGCATCTTTCCAGCTGTGAAGTTAAAAAGCATCACTATAATTCCATCAAAGGCCTGGCCAGTCATGATCTATACATTCTATTGCATGTATAGAACATATGGAGAAACATTTTACCTTGGGGAAAAGCTATCTATAACTCCTATTGGTCTTTCAGCTCAGGAAGGTTAAGCACCAGACTCATAAAGCTGGTTGTCATTTCAATATTATTTGCCCTCGTTAACATCCCAAGGTAGAAAAGATCAGGTCTGCTGCACCCCAATCCAAGGTCCTCATTTCTTTAGACATGCTCTCAGCATGTGAAACATCCCCAAAAACCAGTTGGGAAAGTAACCCAATACTCAGGTATTTTTAGTTTTAAAGTAGTAATTTATTAAATCAGCTGCTCAGGATTTCTAACCAGCCAACAGACTTCCTCCATAGTCCAGAAGGATGCCAAAAAACCTCAGAGGTCATCTAGTCCTATTCAGAAACCTGAGCAGAAATTTCCTCTATAACATCTAAAAGTAGAAACTGTCCTTAAAGATCTTCAGTGACAAGAAACCCATCATCTATCAAGGCAAGCCTTTCTACTCATAGAGTTGTGGACAGCTCTAGTTTCTAAGGAGTTATTCTTCATATAGAGACAAAATCAATTTCTCTGCAATTTCCACCCATTGAATTAAATTTTATTCAGTTCAACATTCATTAAGTGCCTTTCTTATGCAAGACATTTTTCCTTCAAGTTCTACCTTTCCATACCAAGCAGACTGAGCTAAATCATTTCCCACAAGATAGCTCTTCAGATAATTAAAGTTAGTTACTGAGGCCCTCTTAAGTCTTATCCTTTTCATCTTTGATCCCATCAACTATTGAGCATAGTTCCTATTATGATCACCATCTTTGTCTCTTTTATAATACACTCCAGCTTTTCAATGCCCTTTCTAAAACAAGGTGCCTAGAAGTGAAAATAGTACTCTTGATGTAGTATGACCAAGATTAATACTAATAGCTAATACTTATAGACATTTTTAAGGGTTGCAAAATACTTTATGTAGATTATATCATATATCTTGTGCTTTTCTGGCTTTTATTAAGTATCTACTATTTTTTATTTTTTAGCCATTAACAATCTTTTATTCAAATGTTCATTAATAGGAAATAAAAAGCCCTATACATGGAACAACAATAAAAGCTAAGCTATCTTAGTACTGACAAATCCAGATCCAACATTGAGTGATTTTTCATATCTTCCAAACAAAAAAAGTGCATGTGAAAATTAAAAAAAGAAAGTTTATCTTAATTGTTAACTTATTTGGAAGAGTCACTGTATTAATAGAACTATGGTTACATAAGCAGCACCCATTACAAAAACACCTGAAGCTTTTAACTTGATTTCATGGCTTAGCTCACAACACCCATTTCTGAGAGGAAAAATAGTATTAGGCTTGAGAGGTAACAGCATCACAATGACATCTTAAGTATTAAACAATTACATACCAAACATAAGAAAATATTAATAAGCAAAATTTACCTTAATGCATTAAGTTTTAAGTAATTCAAATTAAGTAAACAACTTAAATCGTGCTTAGTGCCAGCAATAAAAAGAAAAGCAAAGATCAATTCATGCTCTTAAGGAGTTCATAGTCTAATGGTGGAGACAAAAGCAAACACTTATGCACAAATAAAATAAGATAAACTAGAAATAAATAGTAGAGGGAAGGCTCCAGCATTAAATGTCAGAAAAGACTTACAGAAGGTAGAACTTTAAGTAAAAATTCAAAGAAGCAAGGGAACATAGGAGGAAGATATGAGGAGAGTTCTAATTGAAAATTCAGTGGATTTTCATTCCATTGTCCAATGTGTTAATTATTTCAACTTTGTGTCACCCACAAAATTAATAGTCTTTTTCTACACAGATGTCATCATAAAAATGTTAAATATAATAAAATCCAAGACAAAGCTCTATGAAACTTCCCTATAAATTTTCCTTCAGGTGAATCTAGATATTCAACTAATTCAAAATGGAAATTTAGTTGCCCTAGGGAGGAAACTTAGGATAGAGGGAAGAGTGCTGGGTTTGGACTCAGAAGTTCTGAGTTCAATTTTTGATTCTGTCACAAACTCCCTATGTGAAGTGGGGGTAAATTCCTTAAAATTTATGAGCCTCAATTTCCCCACTTGTGAAATAAGAAGGACTAGATGACCTCTCATGTTAGTTCAGCTCTGTATGTATATAGCTCATGAAATTTACATGAAAAATGATGACTATTTCTTATATTTTGATAATGAAGTACACTTTCCTCTAATTAGTTTAGACAAAATAAGTTTTCTTTCTGAGAATGAATTTTGGAAAATAATAAAATTTGATTATTCTATTTCTGGATGGAATCTACGTTTACATATTAATTGATTCTCTGGCAAAAATACATAATTAATTTGGGTACTTTAAAAAAACCAACATTTACATTCTTCTCATAGACACTCTGAGAGCATTAGTCCTATGAAAAAATGAAATTGCTTTGCTCTTTCAACTTAATTTATCATGTGAAGCTGAAAAGACTACCAATAGCAGGGATCAAGAAGTCCCCCTTAGATGATAGGCAAGACACACATTCAAGAGCATGTTCAGAAGGGGCTAGGATAAGCTCCCTCCACCGTTTAACTCCAACAGGGTCCCGCAGTAGCCCTGGGGATAGCACTCAACAATGTTCAGTGTCAAACGATGACAGACAGGGGTAAATGGAAGGGCTTCAGAGATTCCTCACTTTCTCTTGTTTTTGCTGCAACTGGCATACTTCCAGGCCTTGCCTGCTAACACCACATAAAGCAGCAGCTGGTGAGTAACATTAGCAAATAAGGCCTCGGGGCTACCCATGTTCCAGCTCTCCATTCACCAACTGCTATTCAGTGAAACAGCTGGATCAGAAGAGATACAGCCAAGAAGTAGTTAGAGTTTTATGTGTACAACTGTTTTGATATAGATTGTCTGCTAGCGGCAGAGATAATGATAGCTTTCAAGGCTCATATGTTGGATTGGGAGGGATGCTGATATTTGAAAGAAAGAAGGAAACACAAAATCACTAAAGATTTTTAAAAACATGCAGTTAAAAAAATAACACTAAAACTTAGCTCTTCACTCACCATGGTCCTTTCCATGTGCACAAATCAGTTTATTCAGCACATTGTAGTTATAGAACATATGCAACAATTTTGATTCCATAGATTTTCCCCCACTAATTAAGATAGCTTTTCTTTTTTAAAAAAGCAAACTGAGGCTAGCGACATTTGTATTTTAAATGAAAAGGGAGTTTCCTACCAACCACTGAAATGTTAAAAATTCAGTGAAACCTGGAAAAAACACTCAATACAATGTGTACAAAAAGCATGTCTCTTTTTGCCCAGTGTTTATCATTTCTCAGTATGGAACTCTTTTTAACTCCTTAGTAGAAGAACTATTGGAGTTTGGAGATAAGACATTTGTAGGGAAATCCAAGAAATACTTACTTGTTAGGCCATGAGAAAAGTAATGAGTCTCTAAACTAGGCTTTGCATCCCTGAATTTGATTAACTAGTTTCATCTGAACTTAATTGTTCTTTACCATTGTGGAAGATTTCAGAGTACTAAACCATCACCAACCTTATCTTCCTTACTGGAGCCAGTGTTGTATATTGAATCCTGACCTGAGTTCAAATCTTGAATCTTGTTGACTGATTCTGGGCAAATTCCATAATTTCTGGTCACCTTGGGCAGCTCCCTAGGATTTTTCCACTAAGTCATCAGTGGGTCACAGTTTGCTATAGTGAAAGGGACCCTGTGCATACACGGATCCTTCTTATCCTCAGATATTTCTATAAAGCACTGTAGAATTCACATTAGAACTTGCAGAAAGGAGTGCCTATCATTTGGGGAATGGCTGAACAAATTATGGTATATAAATATAATATGGTGTATAAATACAAATAATGGTTTATAATATAATATATGGTATATAAATAAATTATATGCTATATGAATATACTAAATATAAATAATTCTGTATCCTATCAGGAATTTAGACAGGGATAGGTTCAGAGAATCCCAGGAAGACTCAACTAAACTAGTGCAGAATATACAATGACAACAATATCCTAAAGACAAAAAAACCTTAAAAAACTTTTGAAAAAAGTGAGTTGTTTCACTTATTAAGATCTTAAGTTAATAACTCTAGTGTCTCTGTCTGGGTCAAGCTGGAAGACCAGACTGGAAGGCCTCAGACCTGAAACTAAGATAAACTGCAATCCAACTACTTTCCTTATGAACAAAAGGGTTCGTTTTAAAAGACTGAAATGGGGAAAGGCAAGGAGGGGCGGGGAAATTTCCCTAACTGTAATTTACTAGATCTCCTCCCCAAAATACTATGAATTCCTCATGGGATTCCCTTCTGTTCTTGAAGCTGCCTATCTCTACTCTGTATGTCTCTGAACCCAATATTCCTATCTAACTTTCCTGACTATGACCTCTCCAAACTGGTTTTGGAAGGAAATATAGTTCAAGGTTGTTTGGATAGTGTATAAATGGAGATTTTGAACCCTGGACTTCAATCCCCAGAAGTCCTTGGTATTTCCCAGAATTCCCTATAATCTCACCTGAGTCTCCACGTTGGCGAGATCACAATTGGTATTTAACTGGCAGTAACACTTTTTATTTTGTATCCTTGATTTCTAATAATCCTTAATAAACCTCATAAAATATAATATTTTTATTATTAGAGACATAATTTAATTTTTACAATAGCGTGGTGACAGAATGGCAAAGTCACCTTCAGGGCCTCCAGCCCAGAGGCTGAAGGTCTCCCTTGATAACAGACAGTTGGTAACTTGTCAGGTTGGCTTTTTCTCAGTACTTCAGTTATAAATTTGAAACTGGAGTCAGGAACACAGAAGGCAGGGATCAAATGTAATCCGGTAAAATAATCTTCCTCAGGAAACCAAACAGATGAATTGAAAGGAACCTCAGAGGCAGGGTTCAAGGGCTTCCACAGAAAGTCAGTTAGTTCCCTGACAGGAAGTGATCTCTCTCTCTCAGCTCCAAAAAGACAGGAACTAAAAAACCCCTTCCAGTAAACTGGTCCTTCTTTATAAAAATCCCTGGCATTCTTTTGGAACGTCAACCTGGATTTACAAAAGCAAGCTTTTGCCTTTTGCACACTTCTCCCTTCTCTATATTTTAATACTTGGGAACCAGTGCAAAGATCAACCAAAATTCCAAAGGGTTGGTGACAATCTTGACTAGATTTTAGTGAGATTGCAGATTACTTTTATTTTCAAAAGAGGTGGTAGATTGAGAATGAAATATTTTTTTAAAACCTTACTTTCTGTCTTAGAATCAATACTGGATGTTGGTTCCAAAGCAGAAGAGTGGTAAGGGATGGGCAATGTGGGTTAAGTGACTTGCCCAGGGTCACACAGCTAGCAAGTGTCTGAGATCAGATTTGAACCTAGGACCTCCCATATTTAGGCCTGATTCTCAATCTACTGAGCCACCCAGCTCAGAATGAGATATTTTTAGACAGTGAAAATGTGATTTTTTTTACTATATTTATTAGAAGAGTTGTGTGTTTTTTCTTCAAAAGTAGAGGAAGAATAAATATATGCTTTTTAATTGAGAAACAGTAGAATAGGGGAAAAAAACAAAAGAGGATTTATAACATAATTCAAACTCTCAAGCAGTATTTGTGAAAAACACAAACAAAATAAAATAAGTTATCTAGGAGATACCTTGAGAGATATAGGGTACTAAAAATTGGTTTTGAGTAATAGGAAAGATAAAATGAAAAAACAGAATTAGGCATTTGGGTGTTTGCACATGTAAAATCAAAAAGAAATCATCTTAATGGGGTGTGTGTTGTGTTCTCTAATGGCTGAAGATCAAACTAGACAAGTCAACATCAAAGGTGAAAATTAGGCAATTTATTAATTAGAATAAATTATAGTTGTCTAGAAGATTATAATTGACAGAGTATAGAAGCCTGCAATGAGGCTCTTCTGGTACGTATGGAGTCCAAGGGTACTTTTTTAGTAGCACAAAGTCTATTATGTTTATATTTCATCCACAGTCAACTTGCTTGCTATCTGTGTTCAAAGTCCCCACTAATATTACTTCCTTCTTAAAAAGAGGATGGGGGTGGGGGGCAGCTGGGTAGCTCAGTGAATTGAACCAATACTCAGTATTGATTCTAAAATGGCAGGTAAGGGTTTAAAAAAGAAAGCTAAAAGGAACACAAAAGATGCCCCTTTATCCTATAGTATTACAAAACTCGTGATTATCCTTTGACAAACACATATATTACAGGAACAATCCATACTTATACACACACACATATATACATGTGTGTATATATACATAATAATGCACAAAAATGCACAAATACATGCTATAGTTCTGATCCACATACATACAAATATACAAATAGATATTGTATGTTTGCATGTATGTACGCATATAATGGATCTATTTTCTTTAAGCAGAAATAACTGATATATGAAACAAAAGCTCATTTAGAATGAGTATTTCACAGAACAGTGGATCTTTGTGTTGCAATTTGAAGCATGAAAAAAAGAATGCTTGGCTCATGGGAGAAAGTTAATTCATGCTCAGAAAGCAGTTTCCATAGAGCCAAGAGAGAGAAAAATAAATTGAAAAGGAGAAGAGAGGGGGACAGGGAGGAATACACAATCAAGAACCAAACAGATTTAGTCTAGTTTGAATTAGGAAGGTGGACAGAACAGTAAGTTAGATGAGAAAAGTTTAATGGAATCAATCAGGTTGACAGAAACCTTATGATGAAGAGTTTAACTCTAAAACTGACAGCAATTGAGACCCTACATTTCTATATCCAGGTTAAAATGGGTCTAACCAGTCCAGTGAAATAACCTAAATAGTATTGAGAAATTCAAATTTGATTCTATTTTGTAATTAATTTCATTTTGTATAACTGCCTCAGAAGTTCATAGATTCAGTTACTATCTCAGTTGTTTAAAAGTTCAGTGTCCCTATAAATCACTCTAATTAAAAGAAACTGGATTACTTTACCACTAAATGGTCTTGTACAATTAGAGGAAATCTATTATCTATATACCATTAATTATTCTTATAGGTAAACTAAATTATAGAGAATTTCTTAGCAACAAGATGGATGGACAGGTTGCTTGTAGCCACTCTTTCCTGATTTCTAGCTGGGTCAAATGACCTTCACGCAGATGCCCTCATTTGGGAATCCTAGCTTATCAATGCCATTCTGAAAATGCAATTCTCAAAACTTTATATAATATGCAAGCTACAGTCTGACCAGGGCAGGCTAGGATTCTCACATCCCTTTGGTTTATGTGTGTTTCTTAATGCAACTTAAAATCAAATTAGCTTTTTGCTATTTATCTATTAGCTATTTGCCATTGTAGACTCACCTGTTGACTCATCTTTAGATTTTAGTCCTAGGGCTTTTGTAGCTCAACTATTTATCTTGTGTTTTGAAGAAAATTGAATTTTTTTTTAAGTTTAAGGCAGTAAATTTCATTTTGTTATTTTTTGTTCCAGTGTTCTACCTTAATGTGATTTTTTTTTTGATAGGGAAGGGAGTTGCTGACTGTCATTCAATTGTTCAGTACCCCAACTTTGTGTCAAGAGCAATTTTGATAAGCATGCCATTTTTACTTTTATTCATTGATAAAATTATTTTTTTTAAAGACACAGCAACAGACACATCTGGATGACACTCAACTAAGACCTTTTTAGGAGCTGATATTGGAATATTAATGATCAATCTTTATACAGCCATTCAACCAATCTAGATACCTCTAATGGCCTACGAGTATCTCTCCCATATCTCTTCATCAAGAACCATAAGGGGGAAAAGGGGAGACAGCTGGGTGGCTCAGTGTATTGAGAGCTAGACCCAGAGATGGGAGGTCCTGAGTTAAAATCTGGTCTCAAATACTTCCTAGCTATGTGACCCTGGGCAAGTCACTTGACCCCTCCATTGCTTAGTCCTTATTACTCTTCTGGTAAGATGGGAGGTATGGGTTTTAAAAAAGAAGAACCACATGAGGGACTTTACAAATTCTTGAAAAAAATGTTGATGAATTTTTAAATTTTCTTTTAAGTCCTTCAGAGTCTTTCCAACCCATGTTTATATTTTGATTTCACATTATTTTCCCTCACACATTTTATGTCCCAGTCAAACTGGTCCACATGCTATATAGATTCACTGCTCTGACAAATGTTCCCTCATCTTACTCATCTCTGCCTTTCAGAATTCCTAGCTCAGGCCAACTTTTCCTTTCTATGAAGTCCTACTTGATCCCTCCTATTGTTTGTGCTTTTTCTGTCCTGAGCTTTTTGGATTTATTTTGTGCATATGCTGCTTACATATTTGTAAACTTGTTGTTGCAGATTCCTGGAGTACAAGGACTATTACTTATTATCTTTGTATTCTCCATTCCTAGCTTGGATTAATAAATACTCATTTAATTGATAGGACTATAATGGAATCACTGAATTGCTTTGACCTATTCTCTTGTACTTCTGTCTGTAAAGAAATTAAGGTTGTCTGCAATGACCTGTTCTTGGTTAAGCCATGTTATCTTCTGATCACAGTTTCTTTTTCTAACATTCACTGTCTCTTGTTCATTATTTCTAGATACTCTGGAATTTGAAAATCTACTCTTTCCCTTGTTTTGAAAGTAAGAATAACATTTTCTCTTTCATCCAGATTTCTTCCAGAAATTAGAGACAATATCCTAGCAAAATCACCATTATTGTGTGTTGTTTGAGGCAAATGCCTTAATCAACCAATGAAACATTTATTAAACTTCTATTATGTGCCAGGCACTTTTCTATGCCCTAGAGATTTTTTTAAACTTCCTATCTCCTGAAATGAAACAAATCCTGCTCTCAAGGATCTTACATTATTGTTAAAAAAAATTTCCATTCTATCCTAAAAAAATGTTAACAGTCATAAACATTTTCACACACAAAGAAGCTCTGGAAATGGGGGTTATACTTGAAATTTTGAATCCATGGTATAGTTTATTCTTTTCACCTTATCTTAATTTTAATGTGGTGGTACCAACATTCTCATGCTTTTCTGTGCCCTTATCTGAGCATCCCTTTGGTATGCTCTTCCTGTTTTTAGAAAATTGTTTCATTAAAAGTCCTTTTTCTTTATAATTTTATGGTCATTACAATAAACACTTCTCCTGGTTCTGCTTACTTTACTGTGCATCAGTTTATAACATGTCATCTCAGGTTTCTTTGAAATGATTCTTTTCATTTTTTATGCCATAATAATATTATATTATCTTCCCAGGCCATAATTTGTTCAGGCATTCCTCAATTGATGTACTCCCCCTTTGTTTCCAATTCTTTGCAACAAAAGGTACTGATATGTGTGTTTATGTCTGTATATATGGGCATATAAATACATACATATATTTATATATATACATACATATATATGTATATATATATATATGTTTTGTTGTTCAATCGTGTATGCCTCTTTGTGACCTCATTTGGGGTTTTCTTGGCAAAGACACTGGAGTGGCCTTTTCATTCTCCAACTCATTTCACAGATAATGAAACTGAGAGAAACAGGGTTAGCGTGGCTTGCCCAAGATCACACAGCCGCAAGTTTCTGATTTCAGATTTGAACTTAGTTCTACCTGACTCTAGGCCCAGTGCTCTATCCATTGTACCATCTAGCTGCCCCTACATATATAAGTATGTGTGTGTGTGTGTGTGTGTGTGTAAATACATATTTTTTTTCTCTCTCTTGAACCTCTGGTGTATATTTCCATTAGCGATATTGCTGGTCAATGGATATGCACACAGTTTAATGACTTTTTGGATATATTTCAAAATTACTTTCCAGAACAGTTTCATACTTCTCCCCTGCCAACTTTTCAGTAATGCTTCATTTTACCCCAAATTACATGTAAAAACACTTTTTTTTTTTTTTAGCATTCATGGTCTAGCATTTTAAACTCTAAATTCTCTCTCTCTTCCTTCCTTGCCCCCCTTCATATTGGTTTAATTCAGTTATCCAAATCCTTGATAAATAGTTAAACAGGAAATGTTTCTGAAAGACACATAACAAAATTCATCTGGATCATTTTCTTCTCAAGCACTTTATATGCCTTGACATGGCCTGACTGCCGTGTGTATTCTTACCTTCTCAATTAGTAAAAATATAAAGAATGAAGCTCCCAGGCAGTCTTAAGGCTTTTTGGTAAACTGGCCCAAGATAATCTTGGTTCCTCACATAAAGAAGAAACCTGGAACCAATAAACAAACTTTTGCTTAAATAGACAAAGGAAGGGTTGAACAAGAAACTCAAATTTGATGAAAATAACTAATTATGGAGTCATAGATTCAGAGCAAAAATGGACTTTTTATATCTTCTAGCCAAACCCATCCCATTTTATACTTAAGGAAACTGAGGTCCATGGAGTTTAAGTGTTGCGAGTACTAGAGACAAGAATTGAAATGAGGACATCTGACTTCATATCCATTGTGCTCTTTCCACTATATTCCACTTAACCCCAATTTTTTTCTTGCAAATTATTCAGGCAGTTGTCTACTTTAGTTGAACAGTATATTCTTTAAGTGATTTTGTTAAGCTCACCAGAAATTTTTAAGTTCTATTTAATAAAATCCCAGATGCTTATCTACCAATTATTTTTAAACTTATAATAGTTACAAAACTGTATCTTGGACTGCAATAGCTCTTCAATGATTCAAACTTACTGAATTCTCCATCAATTTGGCCTGGGTTTCCATGCTTCTCTGAATTTGTTCTCAAATATGATAAATAAAATTTATTTCCCAAGTTGAGAATATTTTGCAAAAATTTTCCATTTATGAATTGCATAAGGAAACAAAGGGATAATTTACATCATCAGTGCCAAAGCATTTATTAGCAAAATCTTCACCAGTGGAAACACCATGACTACCAAACTGCTTTTCCAGGTCTTGCTTATACAGTCGAGACTTTAAAATATTTACTTTATATGATAAGACTTATAAGTAGAGTTTGATGTTGTTTGTTCAGCCTATTATGCAGATGGCACTTGATTAAAATCTATTTTAAACTACAGCTATTACTGCATAAAACTGTTCTCCTGGCTCCACTAAAGGCTTGAGTACAGCTGCCGTTTATTTTAAATTTGCTTATAGACATTTTCAACTTCTCCAAGGACATTTAAATATCAGTGAGGTGCTTACCTTGAGAGTCTTAATTCCTAGATGATATAGTCTGAAGATTATTATCTGTGTAATGCAGTTACCATATGCTTTTTTAAAGTGAAAGATTATTTTTTTCTTGTGAAAAATAAGTTGAAAACATCACTATACTTAAGCAATGAACTATGACCTAAGGTAGATTGCTAGGAGCTAAGTATACTTCTAGAAATTTTAAGGAATAAAGCTGTGTCTATCAGTAGGTTATAAAAATGTGCGCATTTTTGTTTCTGTGCACAACTCACAAGTAAAATTCATTTTATGTGCTTTTCACTTTATTTTTTGAAATATTTTATTTTTTCCCAATTACATATAAAATTTGAGTTCTAGATTCTTTCCTTCCTTTCCATCCTTTCACACTCCCTGAGGCAGTAAACAATCTTATATAGATTTTACATATGCAATCACATAAAACATTTTTTCATGTTAATCATTTTATGGAAGATATCTCAAATTTAAAAAAAGAAGAAGAAAGAGTGTATGTAGTATGTTTCAGCTGCATCAGTTCTTTCTCTGAAGGCAGATGGACTTTACATAATGAGTTTCTGTAATTGTCTTGGATCATTGCATTTCTGAAAATAACTGGGTTCTGCTTATTTCACATTGGATCAGTTCATGTAAGTTTTTTCAGATTTTTCAAAATTGTCTTGCTTGTCATTTCTTATAGCACAATAGAATGCCATCACAATTATATAACACAACTTGTTTGGCCATTGCCTAATTGATGGACCCCTCAGTTTCCACTTCTTTGCTAACACCAAAAGAGCTGCAATCAGTACTTTTATACAAATAGGTCTTTCCCACCCTTTTAAAAAATTTCTCTGAGATGCAGACTTAGTAATTTTATTGCTAGATCAAAAGGAATGCACAGTTTTAGAGTCATAGTTTTATGAATTATCATTTTATGACATAGTCAATGTTAGGGCATAGTTGTTTATGAAATGGTTCCAAATTCTTCTTCAGAGTGGTTGTATCACTTCAAAGTTCTACCAACAGTAAAATATTAGTGTCCCAATTTTTCCTTATCTCCTCCAACATTTATCATTTTCCTTTATGGCCATATTCACCAATCTGTTAGGTGTGATGTTCCTTTTGCTTTAAAACATCTACATGACTGATAGGGGTCAAAATTAAGGTTTTATCCTTACCACATTTCATGTTGTTAACATTTACTTTTTGTTTTTTTCTAGATAAGATTTGTGTTTCTTTTGGCTTGCCATTCTAGGCCCTGGCACAGAACTATAGGGGGAAGTATTAGAAATATTCGAACTCTACATCTTGAAAAAAATCTTTATATTCTTTACTCTCTATTTTAAATATTGTCGTCACACAGCTTAGATTTTACTTCATAATTTCCCACATAAAGCCCTGGAAATATTAGAAATTTTATTATTTGCTTATGTGCTTTGAAATTCAAATCTCTTTACAAACTCATTTGTCTATATGGGCTTCAGAAGTTATCCAAAAGTCAAAACAATGATTTATTGACTGATTATGCATCCAGTTAGCTAATTTCAAACAATCATATACATCCTCATTGTGTTCATTTCAGATAATGTGTGGTCAGAAAACCAACTTACAGCCACAATAATGAGTAGCTTTATTTTTCATACACCACCTCTACTGAGCAGTCCAGGGAAATCTCCTTGACTCTGTGATATTCAACATGATACAAGATAGCAACCATTATTGCATTCTCTGTCATGCAGGAAAAATATAAAAAGAAAAGTCAAAAAATGCTGAACTGTTCACTTTGCGCTTATAGACCACCTTAGTACTCAGACTCATAAGGCACAAAACCACAATGAAGTGGAACATTCTCATTTTATAATATTGGAAAATAGAAAGAGATTATCTACCTTCTCAATTTACTATGCCCTCTGGCTTCCTGAGTTTGGCATAAACTCAGGAATCAAATACCAGAGCTGATTTGTTTCCTAGATGAGTTCTATTTTATTTTATTTTATTTTTTAGATTTCATTGCCAATCCTACTGGACAAAAGGGGAAAATCAGACTTTAATTTTAAATCATGTTCTTTAACCTGTGCTCTGTATTCTTCATTCTTAATAGATGTGGTATAATGTATTCTAATCTCTCCCAAAAGAACTTGGAGAGATTGAATTTACAGTGATTAAAAATGTGGTTCTTTCCATGCAATTGTTTTTTTAATATTTTATTTTTTCTCCAACATGAAAAAACACTTATAATATTTTTAAACTTTCATCTCAATTAATAGATATTTTTAAACCCTTACCTTCCATCTTAGAATCAATACTATGTATTGGCTCCAAGGCAGTAGAGCAGTAAGGGCTAGGCAATGGGGGTCAAGTGACTTGCCCAGGGTCTCACAGCTAGGAAGTGTCTGGGGCCAGATTTGAACCCAGAACATCCCATCTCTGGACCTGGCTCTCAATCCGCTGAGGCATCAAGCTATCCCCAATTAAATAGATATTTATGAAGTGCCTATGATGCAAAAGATTTTAAAGACTTCCTACCCTTTGATACAGTCATACCACTGCTGGGTTTGAACCCCAAAGAGAGAATAAGGAAAAAGACTTGTACAAAAATATTTATAGCCGTACTCTTTGTGGTGGCAAAAAATTGGAAAATGAGAGGGCGGTGTCCATCGATTGGGGAATGGCTGAACAAATTGTAATATCTGATGGTGATAGAATATTATTGTGCTCAAAGGAATAATGAACTGGAGGAATTCCATGTGAACTGGAACGACCTCCAGGAATTGATGCAGAGTGAAAGGAGCAGAGCCTAGAGAATATTGTACACAGAGACTGATACACTGTGGCACAATCAAATGTAAAGGACTTCTCTACTAGAAGCAATGCAATGATCCAGGACAATTCTGAGGGATTTATGAGAAAGAACATTATCCACATCCAGAGGAAGAACTGTGGGAGCAGAAACACAGAAGAAAAAAATAGGATTGATCAAATGGTTCAATGGTGATATGATTGGGGATTTTGGCTTTAAGTGATCTCTCTATTGCAAATAGTAATAATATAGAAATAGGTCTTGATCAATGATACATGTAAAACCCAGTGGAATTGCTTGTTGGTTCTGGGAGGGGGCAGGGAAAGAACATGAATCATGTAACCTTAGAAAAATATTCTAAATTAATTAATTAAATAAAAAATGTTTTTAAAATGGAAGTACCTCTAATGATAGGCACTAGGTGAGTCATTGTAAAGCTGGAAGTGATTTCTGAAATCATTTAGTCCCATCTCTATTGGACTAAACAAGTTTTAATCCAATTTCTAGTTAAAGACCACCAATAATAAGGATTGGCTACCTCCTAAAGTTATTCATCTTACTTTAGTTTATCCCTATTACTGGGATATATCATAAGCATCCTGAAATGAAGTAGCAATCTACTCTTCAATTTTCTATTCATTGTTTCTGTTCTGTATTCAGAATCAAGAAGAATAAGTCTGATTCATCTTCTACTCGCTAGTGATTGACTTTGACTTAAAGACAGCTACCGTGGGTTCTTCTAAGTCTTTTTCTATGGCCCTATTTCCTCCAACCAGTTATTTTATGTCATGGTCTCAAGTCCTCTGACTATGTGCATCATTGACTGGAAGTACAGTGTCCTTCATAAATCGTGACACACTGGCCTAAAGACAAGACCCCAAATATGGTCTGACCAAGGCTGAATACACAAAGACTGTTACCTCCCTTATTCAGGAAACTATGTTTATAGGAATTCAATTTGAATAAACTATTTCTTTTCCTACAGTGATCAGACTATAGTCTATATTAGGTTTCTATTTCATCAAATGCAAGCCCCAAGACTTTTTCACATTAACTATTCTCTAGTTCCCTTACAAATGTATATACATGCATGTGTGGTTAATTTTTTTAACCCAAGAAAAGAAATTAACATTTATCTCCATTAAATTCTATTTTATTAGATTAGGCTTGCCTGTCTAACCTATCTCCATAAAGTTTATAGTTCAATAGTTGCCCAGAATATAAAAATGTTTATTATGTTCACTTTAATGAATACAAATCCATTATTTTTTTTTGCAAATTGTCAATATTTGACATTATTATTAGTAGATATTCCCCTTACTTAATTATTGAAAATTTTGAATATAGATGAAATTAATTAAGAACGAGAATAGCTACTGGGCTAACGTTGGCAAGATACTATCAATGATAAGTGTGTCAGATTGGTGGCTCAGTGGATAGAGAGCCAGACCTAGACACAGGAGGTCCAGGAAAGTCACTTAACCCCAATTGCCAAGCTTTCACTAGTCTTCAAGCTTGGAACTGTAAAGATTAAAATTTAGGGAAACTGAGGCAGGTAGAAATTAGTTTCTCTCTGCAAGGAGTATTATATTTTATGAGGTTTATTAAAGATTAAGGATTAAAGAAAATATAGGATAAGAAAACACGTGCCTAGGCCAGAGAGGTCCTAGACAAGATAATCTCACATCAAGGAAGAGACTCCTCTGCTCCAAACGGAAGTCCAAAAAAAGAGCGAGCCTATTCACAACCAGGTTTAAATACCTTCTCGATCTCGGCCCACGTGAGAATTCAGTGAGATTACAGAGCACTCTGGGGAAGTGGAGCAAAGGATTCTGGGGATTGGAGTACTGAATTCAAGTCTATTTTTTACATTTCTCCTTGTGATCATTTGAAAAAAAATAATTTTTCCAAAGGATCATGAAAACATAATCAATTTAAAGATTACAATAATTTGAGGATAAGAGAAAAAGAAAAAATATAAAATAAAATAAAACCAATAATGCTAAACGCATTGACAAAAAATCAGTTAGGGGGCACTCCCCTTTGGCATGAAAGTATAAATACAAATAAATGTTCAATCAACCACACCCAAAGTTCATTTTGATCTTGTGCAACTTGTGGTCTGGAGGCTTCTTTGTGTCTTCTCCAACAGTTCAGTTTTGGATTCAGAGAGGTATCATCTTCTTTACCTAAAATTCTTCTCAAAAGGAATTTAAACTTTGCAATTTAAAATAATAATATTTTTTTTACATTTCCCTGTGTTGTGAGTGATTGAAAAATACAAGATCACTTAGGGATACATGGCTGAGGTATGAGGTATATGAATCAATTGGTAAGAGAAATTAACAAAAACATCAGAAAAATCCAAAGAAAAGAAAAATTTCTGGATGAAAATATAGACTATCAAAGTCTTATGAGTAAAAATTCCAAGTAAAAAGAAAAATAAATCTATAACAGGTCCTTAAATCAGGGCCCAATTAAAATGATCGAAGCAATGATGCATTTACCCAGTCAGTAGCCAGGACCACAGAAAGTTACCACACTATGAAAGGCAGAAAAGGGACCAGATTATAGGAGCCAAGGCTTGGGGGATACTTGTCTGTGAGTATCTTCAGAGTGAGTGTGGACACAAGGAAGGCCTACATCTTAACATAAGTCAGGTGTTGCAACCCCAAGTCTCACACTAGGTTCAAAACCTTTGTACTGGCCAGAAGTGCATCAATCCATACTGGATTGGCTTTTCTTTGGCTCTGTGCAATGGCTCTGTTATGTATATCTTGTCCTGGAATCAGACAGAATCATTAAGCAAAGTCCCCATAATTTTTTAAATAATTAGTGGCATCATTTTTATAGTCACAAGCTTTTTTGGGGTATGCATTGGCAAATGTATCTTAAACTTATAGTACTGAAAAGTCAAAAAGTTAAAGAAAATCTTAATGCAGGTGACATGTCCTTCAAATATAAAAGGAGAGAAAGAAAAACAAATAGTATATTGCACATGCAAGAAAAATATAATAATAAAAGTCTTTTAAAAATTCAAAAATTATAGCTTATAATCATTGACACTCTGTGTCAGATAAGAAAATATAGAGGGGGAAGCTGGGTAGCTCAGTGGATTGAGAGCCAGGCCTAGAGACGGGAGGTCCTAGGTTCAAACCTGGCCTCAGACACTTCCCAGCTGTGTGACCCTGGGCAAGTCACTTGACCCCCATTGCCTAGCCCTTACCACTCTTCTGCCTTGGAGCCAATACACAGTATTGACTCCAAGACAGAAGGTAAGGGTTTAAAAAAAAAGAAAGAAAATATAGAATACAAGGCTTTCTCACCAAAAATGAGATCAATTTCCTCTTAATATCTGGCCATGCTCCACTGTGAGTATAAAGCAAATGAATTGAACAAGGTAACATTTTTTTAAAATAAACAACAGTAGTATAAATATGTAGATATCAATATCCCCAAAATTCTCAATAGCCCAATTAATTACAATAGCAAACAAACACACTATCATATTTCACATAAGTTGCTCTATGGTATTTTTAAACCTATGAATTGATGGACATTTGTCACAAGTTTTACAATCATAGCAAATCTTTCAACCTTGGTAATTCAACATATTTTTAAAACAAAGTAAAACTCATCTTGGGTTAAGAACATAATCAAGAAATCTATATATCATTCTGGTGGAAGTTAAGTAGTGATCTGAAGAGTATAAATAAAAGAGTGCTCCTTTTTTGGAGGCTTTTTAGGGGTACAAATGCCCTGAGATTAACTGCCCCAACTTCCATTCACATATTTAGAAATGCAGGAAGGTTGTGGGTTATAAAATGTATTTCACTTCAGCTACTAGAGTGAGCCTTACACCTCGTGGTAGGGGCAGGCAAAATAACCAGAGATTGTTAAAAAAAATTCCAAAAATCATGTTTAAAAACCCCTTAAAATCAGTTGAGATATTTAGCACATAAAATTTTCCAAAGGTTGTTATAGGAATTGTAACCAGTTCTGAAGTCCATCTATCCTCTATGTTACAATTTACAAAGTCAAAATAGAAAAGCCATTGTTTTCATATATGGGCTTAATTAACCTATGAATTTTTTCAATATGGTTACAGGGAAAAAGCAACAGAATTTTAAAACTCAATACATTAAATGAACAGTATAACAGAATAATATTGAATCCAGTAATATATGAATTTAAAACCACAAAGTTATATCTTAAACAAAACAATCAGGAAATGCAATAGAAATACAGAGATTTTTATAAACCATTGGAGTCTGAAATGCCTTAAAATCATAACCTCCAGTATTTAAAGTTCCTTAGGTGTGTGTGTGTGTTTTAATTAATTATCCATTTAAATGTCTATTGTCTGAAGGCAGAGTAGTAAGGGCTAGGCAATGGGGTTTAAGGGATCTGCTCAGGGGCCCACAGCTGGGAAGTATCTGAGGCCAGATTTTAACCCAGGACCTCATGTCTTTAGGCCTGGCTCTCAGTTTGTTGAGCCACCCATTTGCAACTTCAAAGTTAAAGTTGAATCTTTGGGCTGAATCTTCTCCCTGACATGCAGGTGAAGTCAATGAAATTACCAGAAGAGTCAAAAGGTATCCTTCTAAATAGCCCATTGCTTTTAAGTTCCTGCTTGAAAAATCTGTTTCTTCTCTCCCTCTAGTCTCTCTCCCCTGCTATGATCTGCCCACGTGGCCAATAGTTACCAGCTGGTAGAAATGAATCCTGAGCGATCTGCTCCAAGGATCTGAGTTGAACAAGGATCAGGAGCACCAGTGTAGTCCAGGAATGACAGGAACGCAGGCAAGCAGGGCCGGGAGCCAGATCGGGGGCTGTCTGAAGTGGATGGTGGCGGCAGGCAGGCAGGCTGAGCTGGGTGGGGTGGGCAGCAAACGCAACAGGTCTGGAGCGAGCCTGTGAGCTATCTAATGGCTGGAACAAGCAACAGCTTTGCAAGGGTAAAAAAAAAACTTGACCAGAGAAATGTGGCTCAAAAAAATTTCTAGGCAATAGCTACTAAAAGCTGAACTTGAGATCAGAAAAGAATCAGAAGATTGAGAGTTTTTTCTCCCATTAGGTCGCCAAAACTGTAAAGATTACATTTTAGGGAAACTGAGGCAGGTAGAAATTAGTTTCTCTCTGCAAGGAGTATTATATTTTTATGAGGTTTATTAAAGATTAAGGATTAAAGAAAATACAGGATAAGAAAACACGTGTCTAGGCCAGAGGCCTAGACAAGATAATCTCACATCATGGAAGACACGCTTCTGCTCCAAACGGAAGTCCAAAAAAAGGACGAGCCTATTCACAACCAGGTTTAAATACCTTCTCGATCTTGGCCCATGTGAGAATTCAGTGAGATTACAGAGCACACTGGGGAAGTGGAGCAAAGGATTCTGGGGATTGGAGTCCTGAATTTGAGTCTATTTTTTACAGAACCAATATCAGTTCTAAGATAGAAGGTAAGGTTGTTTTTTTATGCAATATTCATTATGCAAATTAAAAGGGTAAACAAGAAAGTGAGTTATCAGAGATTATTAAACCATTTAAATAACTATTTTTATTCATTTTAGCACTCAACTTTTAGAGTTTGGTGCCTGTCACAAGCATTTTCTTATTCAGAAGAATTTAATATTCACACACTTGAAACATTTAATTTTATATTTCTTCTTCAATATAACTCTTATTTAAAAACATTTTATGACTGGTTCTAATTCATCCCAAAGACATCAAGGATGAGGGGGAAAGGACCTAGCTATACAAAAATATTTATAGCAGCAAGTGGTGGTGGAAAAGAACTAGAAACCAAAGGGATGTCCATCAGTTGGGGAATGGCTGAACAAATTGTGTTATATGATTGTAAAAGATACTATTGTGCCTTATGAATTGATGAATAAGATGATTTCAAAAAATCTGGAAAGACTTATAAGAAGTGATGCAAAGTAGAGTGAGCAATAACAGCAATAATGCATGATGATCAACTGTGAATGACTTAACTATTATCAGTAATGCAAGGATCCAGGACAACCCCAAGGCACTCATGATGAAAAAGGCACTGACATAGAAGGAACTGACGATCTAAATACAGATTGAAGTATACCATTCTTCACTTTTTTCTTCATGAATTTTTCTGTAGTGTATCATGTATCACTACAAGTGATACATGTCTTCTTTCACATCATGATGAATATGGAAATATGTGTTGTATGATAACAGTATTACCTGCCATCTAGGGGAAGAGGGAGAAGTGGGAGAAGGAAGAGTATATGGATTTCAAAATGTCAGAAAAATGATTATTAAAAGATGGTTCTAATTCAACTATGTACATAGAAAATGAATATTTCTCCCTATTCTTTACTTCCTATTTCTTGGTCAGTCTCCACAAAAAAATAGAAAGAAATTTCCTAAACACCATGATGACTCCATCAAAAAAAAAATTGCCTTTAATGAGAACTCATCAAAAAGTCTTTGAAGATCTAAATAAATTATATCCTCTCTTTTATCCTTATTTACTACTTTGTCCTTCAAATTAGTATAATTCATTATTTAGGGATTATTTCCCCTTAGAGAATCCAGGTCATATTTACCTAAGTATTCAAAGATTCTACCCATATGATAAATTCTTCTAGCCTACCTAGTATAAGTCCCTAGTTTCCAGGTTTCCTCTGACACAGTGGTTGTTGAATGCTAAGTATCTTTTAAAGCTAGCAGTCCTACATTTTTTCATTCAAATTAATTTCACTGGGTTTTGGTGTCTTATCCACATCTCTTTTTAACAAATAAGCAGTTCTGGGGGTGGGGCAGCTGAGTGACTCGATGGACTGAAAGCCAAGAGGTCCTGGGTTCAAATCTGGCCTCAAATACTTCCTAGCTATGTGACTCTGGACAAGTCACTTAACCCCCATTGCCTAGCCCTTGCCATTCTTCTGCCTTAGAATCAATACACTGTATTGATTCAAAGACAGAAGGTAAGGGCTTAAAAAAAAACAATTAAGTAGTTCTGTATAATTAGCAGTCTAGAATCTAGCATATCTGGCCTCATTTATTCCAAAGGCTACCAATTACCAAAAGGTAATTTGGGAGTTAACATTTTTTTGCTTTGTTATCTCTCTTCTCCCCATTTGGCATGACCCTGGGAATACAGAATGATTTAAATGCTTTTTATGATATAGACATTTGCTACAACTGTTTTCACTATTCTATATATGGCTACTATGCACTCAGAGTCCAACTCAATTTTGTTGGTGCTTAGAAGGACTTAGACACTGTCTATCATTATAGTTACTAATGCTTTCTCATCTTTCTCTCCACCTATACAGTCTGTCTCAGTCATATCTCATTTGCATCAAATTCCTTTGCCAAAATGGAATTTCTAGCCAATTGGTAAATTCTGTTTATCTACATAATGTGATTCTAGTCCTCTGTAAGTACCATTAAAATTGTTTCCCCTTAAGCAAAGATTCTCATTCTACAATTTATCTCTTAACCTTTGACAGAATTCATAATTGAAAGTTCCCAACCAAAAGAACATCAAATCTTGAATCCCGGGTTTGAATACTAACTCCACTGCTATATCTATCTGATCTCAGACAAGTTACTTAGCATCACTGGGTATCAGTTTCCTTACCAAAAGAAATAGGGATTCAACTAGATCACTTCTGTGGTCTCACACAGTTTTTTTTATATATAAATGATTTATTAGCAAATATAAGAACATTACACAAAGATATAAATATTTACAATGTTTACTGCTGAGAAAAATGATGGCCAGAATTGCATTTTATCATAATTGCTCCTCTTAACTTCCCACTTCTGAAACACAGTCCTACCTTTCAGCTCCTTAAATAATTCTCTTACAAGGTAAGTAATAACAGTAATCTGTAGAAAGGTAATTTCATCTTCTTTTTCTGTCTCCTAGGTTTATCTTGGGCCATCACTCAGTAATATCTCTAGAAAGACAACTAAACTACCAAGTTCACAAGATACTATAGCCTCTTTTAACAATTATTATCATTAATAGAATTTATCCACTAGTGTGCTAGCCCCTTCCCCTCCCTCCCTGCATCACAGAAGGCATATCACGGAGATTGACATGTACATACAAATTATGTCTTTCATGTTTTCACCTTTCAGTTCACTCTCTGGAAGTAACATTCACAATTATTTTTCAAGTCTTAAATCTGCAATTGTGTATGCCTCTTACAATTCTAAATCTATGATCTTTTGATCATTCCAAGAGTGTCATTAAGCTCAATCCTAAAATTAATTAAAGGGGGCAGCTGGGTTAAGTGGCTCAGTAGATTGAGAGCCAGTCCTAGAGATGGGAGGTTCTAGGTTCAAATCTGGCCTTAGACACTTCCCAGCTGTGTGACCCTGGGCAAGTCACTTGACCCCCATTGGCTAGCCGTTACCACTCATCTGCCTTGGAACCAATCAATACATTGTATTGATTCTAAGATGGAACATAGGGGTTTTTTTTAAAAAAGAGATTCATTAAAAGCCTTTTTGCTATAACTTTTTCATCATTCAGGTAATTTTTTTTTGCACTATTCTCATAGAATTCTCATTCTCATAGAATGTTGCCATTGTTTTTCTAGTTGATTTCTATTTCACATATTTAAGAAACCCTTTTTATTGTCTTTTCATTCTTTCAGACAAACCATGCCACCAATTAGTCTGAACAAATTAGGTTTTTATTGTTTATATAACATGAGCCCCTGGTGTAGTAATTATAAATATAAAGTTTCAATACTTTAAGGATATGGAATTGTGATCATGTGAGTGTTCTCTCCATGTGTTAGTAGATGGTTTCTTGAACTGCTCTTAACACCCTAAAAAATATTCTCTCACGATAGTCAATATTTAAGCAATGAACTAGCTGAGCTAATCCATAGACAATATTTCAGTCCACCTCTTGGACTTGTATCTTCTAGCTTTATGGGAAGTGACAGAACTCTCTCTCTGACAGCATAGCCTTCAAAATTCCAGAATTCTTTTTACATTCTGATGATGAATTATTAGTTATAGTAATGGAAGGAGAACCTTCTAATACATGAGGGTTGTTTCTAAAGATTCAGAAATTGTTAACTATTCAGAAAGCCTCTAGTTTAGGATTTTATCCAGCTAAATGTGTTATTTTTTTTTGTTTTAGAGATGCCACAAAGTCACAAATCAAATAACCATTCAACTTTTTATGTTTAGATTACTTTCTTATTAATAGTGATTCTATTGACAATTCTGAGGGACTTACAAAAAAGAATGCTACCTACCGCCAAAGCAAGAACTGGTGGAGTAGGAATGCAAATGAAAGCATACAATTTTTCATTTATTTATTTGGGTTTGTATCTTGGTGTTTTGGTTTTATAAGATTATTTGCTTACAAAAATGAACAATATGGAAATATGTTTTACATGATGATATATGTATAATCCAGATTGAATTGATTGCCAGCTCTGGGAGGGGGAGGAAAGGAGGAAAGGAGGGAGACAATTTGGATCATACAACTTCAGAAAACTTGTGTGGAAATTTGATATTAAATGTAATTGATAAAAAAAATTTAAGGAGTTAAACAAAAAATATTTTTTAAAAAAATAGGGACCCTATTGGAACCCAGATACTTTTTCCTGAGACCATACCTTTCTGGAATATTAGAGATCCAAAGGACCCTACAAAATACCCATATTTCAGAAAAGCTAAGATAATCTTGACTAGAGAGTAAGTTCATTAAACAGAAATGCTATATGTGAGATTCTGTGTAAATCAGTGCCATTAAAATGTGCTTGATTGAATCCCCAAGGAACTGTCATGATTACTATCAAACTCATAAAAAGATAGAAGAGGAATAGTTGTCAGTATAATAGGGTAATAATTCTATAAAAAACAATCAAAAATTATTTTTGAAGACTTGTTTTGTAAGCTGAGGGACACAGTTATATCTTACATGAGATATATATCAAATTTTTATAAGCCCAAAGCTACAAATAAAATACTATTTAGGATTGTGCATGTGTGGCTGTTAGCCTAAATGAGAAATAGCAATTTGGTTTGGTCCAAGCTCTAGTGGGCTTCTCTGTAATTCCATTATGATCCTTTTCTATCTAAGTGGTGGGGAGAAATCAAAATCTCACAAAAAGAAGGTCCTTAATGAACCTCAGAAGCTTATGTCTGCCTGTGAATTATTCTTCTGAGATACCCAGACAGACCAGAATCCAAATGCTACTTTTAGGGATGTCTCTAATATTGTGGCCTTGTTGTGGCATCATTTAGGAGAGGAAGAAAAACATATAAGAAGTATTACAAAAGTGAATGGGAGTTAATTTGATTGTAAAAAAAATAGGATAAGCTGTAAAGAAATGGCTTCAGTGCTTTGAATGGCTTCTTCAATAGCTAGAATAAATGACAGAAAATGGGTTACATCAGAACAACACTTTAGGACACTTCATATAATTTTATATCACTGGATTGCTCTACTATATGCTTCTTTTTTGTTTCAAAGTTTATATAGAGCAGTTACTTTTGAAAGGAACTTTACATGCCTTAACAAGGATTATATTACTCTCTAGAGTTGCCAGTGTAGTCATAAAGACTTAAAAATCCTCAGGATGTCTTGAAAACTGTCCACACCTCTCTATAGCATTTACTGTTTACTTTTTTGTCATAAAAGCCAAATTTTTCTTTGCAAAATTAACCTAAAGCTTAAACTCTTCTACTTTCAATCAATTCCTAAAGACCACCAAGGTATGTTGCCCAAACCCTTCTAAAACATATGTCTACATTGGGTTAAGTGGGAGCATATGGGTAATTTGTTTCTTTTAAGACACCCCCATGCTTATCACTGCATATTGTACTGTTCAGGTTGCTTAAGCAATCCTGAGGTGTTTACGAATTTTTTAGGGACAGTGAGGTGGTACTCAGTTACTCTGTGACCCAGTTTTGCCCCGTTATCTATTAATTGCACACATTTACCATAGCCCTTCAGTGACAAGCAAGTTGTCATTCTCATTTAAACAATACAGCAGCCAACAAATTTATGTGCAATGAGGGGGAACACACTGGTCATTGAAATGCTTAAGTATCTAGAGCTTGAGGATTTGGGGAATATGAACATCTTCTTAATGATGAGTTACTTCCACATTTGATTCCTTTGTCACTTAGCTTTCAACTCTCTTCATCTGGTTCTTGAAATCATGTCAGGAATAAAGAGAATCTGTGCCCTACCACTTCCTCTTAGAGTCTCAAAATGCCTGTGTATTGTGAAAATTAACTCAGTTGTAGGTTTCCCTAAAGTAGAAACTGCTACTGAGGTCAGACATACTCCCCTACCAACCCTCTTTTGTGTTCTAGTGATGTAGGGGCTATAAATGTTGATTTAACCACCCTGAGAGATATCTAGCCCACAGAGGGTCCCTTCAGTGGAAAAGGAAGAGAGTTGTACCACTAAGTCATAAGATGCCACTGAATTCTATTGAAGGAAAGAACATTGCATAAAACAAATCTTCCAAACATGTTACTTTAGCCAAATTCAGAGGCAATGCAGGCATTAAAGAAGAAATAATTATTTGAATAAGCAAAATATAGGTGTCTCTTTACATTTTCTCAAACGGTGCTCTGATTTCTGACCCAATTTCTATTACTGGGCCATATTCAGAAATCAAGATGGGTATAGATAAATAATGTTCAAAGTGTCTTCATAGAGTCTCCTTGAGCTATCCTCCTGAGATATTGATGTTTCAAATAAAGTAATGATGTAATAGATAGAATACTGGCCTACTTAGCCTCTCTGAGCCTTAATTTCTTCATCTGTAATATTAAGGGGTTGAACTTTTAATGGCTTCTAATATCTCTTCCACCTCTAAATGTACACTTTTATGTTTCTGGAAGAAACTAGACATTTAAAAACAAAACTGGAGTTCTAACCAATTTTCCTCCTTTCAGTGGCATTGCCATTTCCAATTTTGGTGGGGCTTTTTTTTTAAGTGAGATGAGAGCAAGGGATTTTAGATGGCCTGCAGGAAATCCCTTTGCCCTGAGATTCATCAACTAAAAGATTATTCATTATCATGTTCTCTCTCTACTCTTATAGCAAAAATAACCCACAGCAACCCTGAAAGAGACATAAAGCAATGGCTTCTTCATAAAATCATCACAGAATCAAGGATAGAAAGCTTGAAAGACCCTGCATTGTTTTCATGCATGTATGATGATATATTTTGCTATGAATTCTTTCTTGCATTTATTTTTCTGATTCCTTTATAAATTACATATAATTAGACTGTCTTTTCCCCATCCTTTGATATGGAGCATCCAGCTTATAAATAACAAATGAAATACAGTATTACATAGATGGTAAAACCCCTCAGGTATCATGAAGCAAACACCTTTGTCAGCGTCCAGTTGATAACTGCATGTACCAGAGTCATATAGGGAAGACCCACAAATATGAGAAATTCTCTACCATAAATACATACCCATACATGAATACTGAGACCAAAAAAAAAAGGATTATCAGAAGCATCAGTTGTTCCAAACAGGCAAGTGTTTTTATGTTATTTCCTGCCTCTCAACATTGTTGGGGAACAAAAATAAACTTGCTTGGTAAACTTTAAAGTACAAGATAAATGAGAGCTCTTATGACAACCACCTTCCCATCATTTGTATTCATTTAACTTCATTAAAATGGCTGAATATTCCCTTTTCCTTCTAGCATGGTGGCTTGTTTAAAAAAAAGGTTTGGTGAGATTTGCCTTAGAATAAATTAAAAGAAACAATGATTGTTTTTTGTACAACTATAGAAAACACTACCAATAGGCTCAGCCCATCTCAGGAAAAGAATGAGATCAGGAAGATGAAACCAGCTCATAGTTCCTAGGAGCAGTACCCTGCATGTAGATGACCAAGGCTCTATTCCAGGAAACCACACTCCAGGATTTTAAAAGAGCTCCCAACAAAGTAAAGGTACTTACATAGATTTTGCATTTCACCATCATTAGAATTTCAGGAAAATATCTATGTGTTGTTATTGTACTTTACTTACCATTTGCTCTCTTTGTGTTGACTTACTCTCCCAACATATGTAATATCTGTGTTTCAAACAAAATTAATTCTACTTTACCCTCGTTTAATATTCAAATTGGAGAGCACACATACTGTTATTTATTTTTAAAGGAATGTCGCTAGAGCAGATTAGAGGCGGGCTGTTAAGCTCCAAAATTTAGGACAAATGTGCATGTTAGGAAACAAAGCCACATGAGTGGCATCGTGCAGGCAGCTGGTTCAAATGGGAGGGTAGGATTACATGGACCCACAATTGTATTCAACTCGTGTAGTCCTAATAGCCCACAATTACAAACTGCTACAAATGTAAACACAAATTGGGAAAATAGACAAAATTATTGATGATTTATTAAGGGCTTAGAAAATTATAGTCTTTAAAAGATTACAATTGAATGTCTTCTTAACTGCACATGAGAACATAACTAATGGAGTGGCTGTGTGTTTGTATTACATGGTTTTTTTTTCATTTTAGAGTGCTAGAAGAAAGAAGAAGCCATTGGAGAATGACAAATCTTTATTTTCAAGATCCATAGTTATTGAAGGACCGTGTGTCTGTGTGTACATGTATGTGTGTGTGTGGATGGACGTGGATGGATTTGGGTCACTGAAGATTTGTTCAAAGAAGGAATTCATGTATGTATGTGGATGGACGTGGATGGATTTGGGTCACTGAGGATTTGTTCAAAGAAGGAATTCAAAGGAAAGTTGAAATAAGAAATTAAATCCTCTGAGGAACACAAAACCACACATACACATTTACATACACAACAAAATTTTCTGAAAACCACTTGGAAAAAATGTCTTTATCAGAAATTTTTTTCATTTTATATTTTTTAAAATGATGCTGACTCTAGAGTGGCAAAAGAATTCTGCTGGGGATTCTAAGATGAGATTTTAAAGGCTAATGAATCATTATGTAATAGATATAGTTCATTTCAGTAAGCTGTCATCTTTTTTTCTTTTCTTTTAAAGAAGGTACAAAATGGGGAAAGAAAAAAAAAACAAGTTATCAGTGTGATATTGTTCTTTGCCCCTTATTTTTCACTGATAGAAACCATAGAAGGAAAATTAGAAACTTAATTATATTCTCTTTTTTTGTATGTCTCATTAGCTTTCCAACAATCCTCAGCAACTTTTTTTTAATTCAGTTCCAGTTAAATCTTCTAATTATTCTTGAGTTCTTTTCTCCTGGTCATCTCAATATAGATCTCATGTGCACTGACTATTGTGAAGCTTAAACTAAATCTGTTCAATAAGAGTGTTCCTAGCTTTGAAGCAGACCAGAGTGATCCAAATAGCTATAAAGAGTGCTCAGATCATTTTTAGAAAAGAAATATAGATTTATCTGGGACTCCAAAATGTGATGATCAGTAAACACTTATAAGGCATATATTTGAGCCCTGTAGCAGAGGCCATCTTTCAGACTGCATAGTTCATATTCTACAATATTAGCTATAGAAGTTCATCTCATCAGCCACACCTGATTATTTTATCCCTCAGTATTTATTCCTGTTTGATTTATTCCTATTTGTCTCATGAAATTACTGTTAATGTGTTTATATAAAGGTAGATCTGACACTAGTGGGAGGGATTTAATTTCTTAGTCATTTTCCTACGGACATATCCTCTATCTCTGGTAGAAGTGGTAAGTATAAATAGTTAATTGGCTTCAATTATGAACATGTCCTCTTAAAATAGAAACAGCAGGGATACCTAGAACTAGAATTATATTTTTGAGGCAGCTAACAAAGCCTCTGAGCCTATTATCAAGTCATTTACTCCTGCAGCAAGTAAAATCAAAAAATAACCTGAGATACATGGCTGTGAACAAACAGTTCATTAAGGGGCAGCTGGGTAGTTCAGTGTATTGAGAGCCAGGCCTAGAGATGGGAGGTCCTAGGTTCAAATTTGACCTCAGACACTTCCCAGCTGTGCGGCCTTGGGCAAGTCACTTAACTCCCATTGCCTAGCCCTTACCACTCTTCTGCCTTGGAACCAATACATGGTATTGATTCCAACATGGAAGTTAAGGTGTTTTTTTTTTTAAATCAGTTTATTAACAGCAACATGGATAATTGTTCACAAAGTGGGTCAGACTGGCAACATCAGTAAATCCAGAGAATCCCCAATGAGAGGGAGGGGACCTTCTTTATTGACACACAACAAAGAAAGACTCTTGGTAGCCATGAAGAAAAAGTGATCCACTGAAGGGTCAGGGGAAGAATGTTATGATTGGCTTTACTAAGAAAAGTGGGTTGGCATTCATGTGAGGCTAACAACCATCCCTTTCTGACAATTAAGGAATGTTTATTGTTTTATAGGACTCATATGTATATTATAGCCTCTGCCAGGAAATCAAAACTACCAAATTTGCTTTCTCCTTGTAAAATAGTAAAAAATAACTTCTGTTATATTAATATTGATTAATTAATTAATAATTGATATAAATTATATTTATATTAAAAATAACAAGGACAGATGATTTATCTTTTGTGGATGATACCACATTAACTTGTGGGGCTTAAAGATACCAAACCTGTGTTCTAGAAGTATCTCAAGGATTACTGATATGCAAAATAACAATTTTTAATTATAATTTTAAACAAATTTGGAGGGAAAGATAAATTCCAGTGCTCAACTTAAGGACATAGAAAGGGAACTTAATCTGATACAAAACAAATTACAATATGAATTCAATACAACTATAATACAACAAAATTCAAGATAAATATAATACAACAAGAATAAACCAAAGGGTAGAATTAATTTGAATTCCTTAGTTCCTACCTTTGAATCTTGAGAAGTCATACATCCCATGAATCAGCCTAATTAAATTTACAAATCAAAGAATAGTAAAAATCACAGATGTCCATTACTCCATAATGTTTAGTAAAATAATGATTATAAAAACAAAAATGATGTGATATAATATCTTTGTTGAAGAGATGTTTCTAGTTGCTTGTTCTAATGCTATAATTCTAATGTATGGGGAAAAGAGTTAAAGAAATTTCATCTTAATACTCTACCTTAATGGGATTCATTTCAGAGAGGGTAGCCCCTACCTCATCAGTATTAATATTATAATAACTCATTCCTTGGTCTTTGGGACCAAATAATGAGAAATTCTATCAGGGGCAGTTTACTTCAGTAAGCAGGACTTATAAAGATAGTGACATGCAAAGAAGTGAGAGGGAAGGGTGAACATTCAGTCTCTTTCCTAATATCCATTTTATCACATCCTATCTTAGAGCTCAAATATCGCATGTTGTCTTTTTGTTTCTGAAAATATCTCCTCTTAGGCATTCTGGAATGACCTTGTTCTTAGAGCTGCTCAGAAGGGAGGGTCTTCTCCTAGAAGATCTGCTTCTCTGATTCAGGTTAATTATAAAGATTCTTAGAGGTTTTGACTAAAATTTGGCAGTAACCAGATTCGATACAAGTTAATACAGCCTCATAAATTTTACTTATCCAATGTTCATGTAGTGAAATCATGTAGTGAAATGGTCATGTAGTGAAAATCAGCTCAAATTGTATGTTTCTAAACCTATTAACAAGAGAATTATAAGAATATCAAATTAGCAACCCATAGTTCATTTAAAACCTTAGAGAATTTAAGTTTTTACATATCCCTTGTTGTTTCTGTCTTTATTTAAATTCTGTACCTCATAGAGATGCTGCTGAGAATAGGCTAAAGAAATACTCTTAAAAAGAATCATAAGGATCTGACCTGTAAAATGAGCTTTTCTTGTTAAAGATTTAATATTTACAAAGTAGACGTGTAAGCTAATAAATAAGAGTGCTTTTCTAAATTGACATTGACTCCATTATCATTTATTTTTTTCAGATTGACATTCATTTATTTCATTCTTTATTTCAGATTTAAACCTTATAAAGGGGGAAAGTTCAATTTTATAACATAACTGTCCTATGATGCAAGTTAGCATTTATTATGTTAACATATTTAAGAAACGGAAAGAATGATTACAAAATCAAAAAGTGAACATTTTAAAGTGCCACAGAAGACAGAACTCTAAAAGCCTTTTAAAATGAACATTAAAAATAAATAAATAAACCCAGAAAATACCTGGTTTTTATAGAGTGAACAATACAATTTATATGTTTAAAGTCCCAAACTCAGTTTTTAGAACTTATTATTAGAACATGCTCAAAGTTTGTATATTTTAGTAAAAATCATTTAGATTTGACACATATAATCATCTGATCTGAAAACTTGCCACTCCAGATAACTAGCTAATTACTTCCATAGGAGACTGGGATATATTAGGAATCTAATCCTAAACATAAAGACATAGCTAGCAGCACTCTTTGTTAAGTAAAATATACTTATTTAGCTTTAGTTGTCATAGGCAGCAAAAGATTTTAAATGGGACATTAAATATACTAAGTACTTAATTTCAGAGTGTATGCAGAGAGCCATGTATATCTCAAACAAAAAGCTACATAAATTTCCTTTAGGACATGCTCTACACAGAAGTGTTAACCCCTAATTAAATAACAAACCTAAGTAGATTGTATTTCCCTTTGGGGTAATATAAGGTAATCCATAATTTATTCTCCTTCAAGAAAATTTATTGCACTAAAATTTTTTCCTTATAACCAAACGGAAAATGCTTTAGATTTTAATCTTATTAATTAATAGATTTGTATAAATGTTAGGTTTACATATATATATGTATATATATGTTTATATATATACATATATATATATTATAGTCCCACAAACTCTTTCATCTTTGTCTAAGTATTTCTAGATCATTCTGAGATTTTTCAAGGATATTATCTTATACATGAATATATAGCTATTTACAGGGAAATGACAAGCCCAAGAACTCATTTAATTAGTTTTATAGGATATGGACTTGACTACAAATTCAGAGTAAAATCAGTGGAATCATTTATAATTATATTCTATCATATTAATCCAGAGAGACTGGGACATACAACAAAATTTATCATATTTTTAAAAAATTATAGCTTTACTTTCTCTAGTTAGATTTGTTATAAAAGGAAATGAGGACGTGAATATAACAAAATCAAAATTGGTACTCCAGACTCCCTAAGCCAGTACAGAATGACTCAACACAGAAATAATAAGATAAAACATCCTTAATTATGTTTGATTTCAGGTAAGAATCAGATTTACTATTTGGAATAATCAGTTATATAACGAAGTTCCACCTCATTGACAGGGCATTTTAGTCAGGTGCAGGATTAGTGAAGTGGGAAATATTTCTGTCCAAAATGAAATAATACAATGAGGAAATCAAGTCAAGAGAATCCTACCTGAGGTCACACCAGGGTCATCCTCTTAATCTTTCTCAGGCGCAGAGAACCACCTATAGTAGTTCTCAGACTAGATTCTCCTTTAGCAGCTAGTGGCATTTTTCATGAATGGTGAATTACTGACGATGATCATTCATAATATTATAGCTGAATTTGAAACTCAGAAAAAATCAGTTTACAATTGTGGATGAGAGGATTACAGACTGAATTTCAAGGACATCATGAAAAAACATCATGCAGAAAGAGGATGGAATTCTGCTACCAATGAGGGAATGGGGCTAGAACCTCTAACCAAGAAAAGCAATTAGAGAAAGGGTTCTTTCTCTTCTGGCAAGTGGGAGAGAAGAGCATCACTCTGAGCTCAACCTGTTAAGGTTCTTCAATTAGCTGATGTGAATCAGAACATTGCCAGCCTTTTTTCATTAGTGGATAGAGACTTTTTCCCTGTGGGGAACAGAAGAGACTATCCATCCAAGAAGATCTTCAACTGACCTCTTATATAACTGTACATCCCCCTAGATCAGGAAAATCCAACAGCCTGACTCTACATCTCTCTCCAGGGACTCAGGTCCCCAGACCTAAGCCCTCAACCCCTGAGGGGAAATTTAGGATTAATAGTAGTTAGGGACACCTATTTTCCCTCTACCCTAAGCCCTACCATTCCTAAATACTCCAAAGAATAAATAGATCGTATTAATCCAGAAGAGGCTGATCATCCTTTCCACCTAATGTTCTTAGGGAGATCAGGATAATCATCTATTAGGGAAGGAAACCAGAAACCAGAGACTGAAGGGGAATTTTCCTTCTTGCCTTTCAGCTCTGGACCTTGGTCAAAACCTCTCTCTTTACCTTGTGTAGTCTTACCTAAGAGAGGAAGTAGTGCTTTCTTTTATCTGTCCCCTCTTTCTTAGACCTTTCTAACTTTGGTTCCTGGCCCCTCTAGTACAGTTTTGGCCCCCTAATTTAAAAAGAATCCATTTTATTTAACTGCAAGTGGGTGACAGTTGGAACCTCTGAGCAGGGTAGCCATCTTGGGGACAACTTGGGGGTACAAGTTGAAGCTTATAGATTCTGAAAACAACATCAACATGTGGCAGATTCTGTTTTGGGCAATGGTGGTTGTGGCTTTAGGGTTATATTGGACATATTGTCTAATATATAATATGGTTACTACAATGGTTGTGGACATGATTGAGACGATAATAAATACCACATCTTTCATAAACATCACTCCACTCAATAGTTCTTTTCTATGGCAATCAGTGACCCAAGCATATGTACTTCTGATGGCTGCTATCCAGACCCTGACATATATTAAGAATGTTCTTAGAATGATTGTACCTAAGAAGACTGCTCAAGTTTTAATGGTTGATAGTAGATTGGAAGACCTATTTAAGCAAATACCCATTTTAACTGAAATTTGTAATGTCCAAGAAGAACAATGATAAGGGGAGTGATGAGGTGAATGGAGAAACAAAGAATGAAGATTTGACTGACAAAGACAAATTCTGACAAGGCTAAAGATATAACACCTGTGGTTGTTGGGGTTGATAACAATACTAATTCAGTTAGCAAGCCTGATGACATCTTAACACCTGAAGTCACAGGGGCACACAAAATCATGCCTCTTTATGACATGGCTAGGCTGACTGATAGTTCTGGGGTCCTATATACAAAAATTCATAAGTCCTTTACAACTCAGGACTTGGAATATCTGAAAAAGAGATTTCTAAAATTCATCTCAGAGCCTCATAGATGTGTAAAAGAACTTAAATGTGCATTCAAGCCATGTTAGCCCTAATACCAAAGTGTGCAACAACAACTGAAAGCATGGGTGAAACAGAACAAGACACAACTTCTATTAATATTCAGCCTTCAAGCAAAATGTGGTATCTGCTAACATTCTAAGCACAGACCCTGTGTCTCACCTCACTCTGGGAGATGTCCCTGGTCCTGAACCACAGTCTCTTGCCATAGGAATAAATGGAAATTATGCAGATGGCAGGAAAAAGACAGAATGTAGTTTAAGCCAGGAAGTTTCAATTAGTCCAAACAAAAACAGTAGATGCAGTGCACATTAACAACATGACAACTGATACAACAACAGATACACCTGAACCGTATGTGTGGATTAAAATGTGGAAAAAAGGAATACGAAGCTCTCATTGACACTGGTGCTTCAAAGTCTGTGCTAAAGTCATTCCCAGGAGATACTACCATAGAGGGTATGGTTTCAGTGGCAGGAGCTACTGGGGAAAAGGTCCCAGAGCTCAAAAGCACAATGTAAAACTTGGCCCTCTCTCCATTGACCATACATTTCTCCTAATACCTGGATATCCAGATAATCTTTTAGGATGTTTTATTTATGTGATTTTTTTATGTAAGATAGGAGCAACTTTACAGTGTGAATAATCTGGGAACATTTATTTACATCTACCTAAGCAGTCTCTCAAGCACTATTCTTTATTATTTCTGGGACAACTAGATTAAATAACTGAACAGCAGCAAGCAGTAAGATCGATGTATGATATACCCGAAGACATGCCACAAAGAGTATTTCCTAAACACAGATTTTTTAAGATTTCACCTCAAATAGGAAAGTTTCACTAATTGTAGCTTAGGGTTTGGTATTATTATACTAATATTGTTGCAGTAAGTTAATTAGCAATAGGATTCACACACATTAAAAATTTCATTCAGCAACATTTTCTTCTTCTTCCCCAGTTTGAATTCATCCTTGTGTCAAAATTAATCATTGGAAATTAAGAAAATAGTTACATTCTGGAATTCCACATAGATAGTGAATATATGAATTTTCATTTAAAAAGCATACCAAAAAAAAACCCTAAAAAAACAACACTTAGCTAATTACTGCAAATCACCAGACCAATAGCCATCAATTAACCCCTTATTACACATTATTGCTATACTGCATATTAACCCCTTAAGTAAAATTAAATCTGTAAAAGTGAAGTCTATTAATATTAAGTTGATTTCAAGATTTAACTTCAATATATACTGTTCTAGATATAACAATTTTCATAATCACAAGTCATCACAAAATAAATATGTAAACAAACTTAAAAATCCTACCTCCTTTATCAAGAAGTACTTGTAAGACAAGAAGTGATTTAATTTTCTCTGTAAACCAATTCACAAGTTCTTTCACAGGACCAATAAAATTTTTATGACCTTGCTCAAGCAGATTTTCCCAAGAAACTTGGTGAATTTACAAATAAGGAGATTTTTACAAGATCTCTCCCTCTCTCTTTTTCTTTTCCTCAAAGTACATATTTTTCCCTTTAAAAACATACCCACTTAAATGTTTCATAGGATTTAACATTATGACAATAGCTTCTAATAGTAATGTCATAGTATCTAAATCAAAAAGAGTTAAATTCTCTAATGACAATCTCATCTTCTTAACAGTATGTTTTCTTTAAAAAAAAAAAAAACCTTACCTTCCATCTTAGAATCCATACTGTGTATTGGTCCTAGGGCAGAAGAGTGATAAGGGCTAGGTAGTGAGGGTTAAGTGACTTGCCCAGGGTCACACAGCTAGGAAGTGTCTGAGGCCAGATTTGAACCTAGGACCTCCCATCTCTAGGCCTGGTTCTCAATCCACTGAGCTACCCAGCTGCCCCCAGTATTTTCTATTAAAATCACATCTAAAACCCCAGTATAGCATTCAATTAAAGAAATAACAATAATGAATACCTACATAGAGCTTACAGTATGTCAGATCTTGTATTAATCACTTCAAAATCATGTGATTCTTACAACAAGCCTGAGAGGTAAGTACTAATTTCAGTCTCTTTACAGATTAATAATCCAAGGTAAACAAAGAGAAGTAATTTGCTTTAAGACATACAACTAATAATAATAATAAATGGAATTTGTAATAAGTTCTGGTTTGCCATTATTCTCCTATTTAGTTTCAGAACAAAATTTTATCCAATCAAATCTGGATATTTTTATCATTAATAGTAACAGTTAAAGTTTCCTTTTTGTCCCAAAAATTTAGAACTCACAGCTTTTGATTCTCTCATGCTCAAAACTTTGTGGAGTAATTAGTCTTATGTGAATCATGGAACTCTTGAACTGCATAATACAAATTTTCCTCAGATGATTGTTTCCAACTCTCTTTCAATTGGTTTATTTAGAATTATTTCAAATAAGTGCTTTCTAAACTTTACATTGTTACAATCCAGCAAAGTATAAAGTGTACTACACAACCCTAATCCTAACCCTAACCCTAAATTTTGCCAAATTTTATGATACAAGGGTAAATCTCAAATTGTTGTCCAAAGCAATTTAAGTTTTAGTTCTAAGTGTAAAGTGCAGATACATGATCTTCGTTTAATTAATCTTAGAAAACTAGGTCTCAGTCATACTGTAAAATTTCCTTTTGGAAAAACTGAAATAAACAAATAACTTGATTTTTAATTTTTGTTGACATTTATACAGCAATCTGAACAATTACAGTAACAGTTTTCATTAAAATAAAGCCTGTAAGATTTGGTAAAACATCTGCTATAATTAGCCCTAACAACCATTATTTTATTCATTTCACAGATTGGGATACAAATGTAGGGGCACATACATCTTACTGTCAAGCAGATACTTAGCTTTAATTTTTATCCACCTTTCATAGGGGATAGTTAAAGATACCTAATTCTTCTTAACTACTTGAATGATATTTTAATACATCGGACATAGCATAGTGGTAGTCTCTCAGTGACCAAGAATGACAATTGTCTTTGTGCATTATCATCTATTGATGCACCCTCATGTGGCTTTGGAGTCCAAAGGCTGAGGTGCACAGTTTGTGGCACATGGAGCCTGGGACGCCAGTTGTTATGGGAGGTGCGGTTGTGGCCTGGTGTCGGCGTTCACGCGCAGCGGCAAGACATCGACGTCGTTCATCTTCAAAGGTGGTGGCGGCACGGTGGGTGAATGTGGGTTCGCCAGCTGCTTCTGTCAGAGGCAGCGAGTTCTAGTTGCTTTGGTGTCATGCCAGCCCACTCCAAGTTGGACTTTAGCTGATCCTTGAATCTTTTCTTTGGTCGGCCTTGTTTCCTGAGTCCAGCTGACAGTTCCCCATAGAATACCTGTCTTGCTATTCACTGTGGGTCCATGCGGATGACATGTCCAGACCATCGTAGCTGGGTTTGGAGGACCAGGACTTCGATGCTGGTGGAGTTGGCTCTGTCGAGGACTTCCTGATTGGTGATTCAGTCCTGCCATCGGATCCTCATGACTGACCGGAGGGAGCGTTGGTGGAATTGCTCCAGCTGCTTCATATGCTTCCGGTACAGTGTCCACAACCGTACAGGAGCGAGCTGAGGACCACTGCATTATACACTTTGAGCTTCGTCGCAGTGCTTACACCGCTGTGTTGGAGGACTTTGGAGCTCAGCCGCCCGAGTGCCTGGCTGGCCTTTTGGATCCTGGCATTAATCTCATGGTCTAGGGACCCGTCGTTGGCGATGGTGCTGCCCAGGTACTTGACAGTGTTGACGTTAGAAAGCTGTGTGCCGTCGATTGTAATGCACGGCTGGTTCGTTGGCCTCCCTGGTGCAGGTTGGAACAGCACCTCTGTTTTGCTGAGGCTGATAGTCAGGCCAAACAGTTTTGTTGCGTTAGAGAACCTGTCCACAATGGTTTGGAGATGATTTTCTTGGTGGGCCATGAGAGCACAGTCATCTGTGAAGAGAGCTTCCAGGATGAGTCTCTCTGTTGTCTTTGTTTTTGCAGTCAGGCGGCGAAGGTCGAATAGTGAGCCATCCAGTCGGTATTTGATGTAGACACCCAGGTCTAGATCCATCACAGCATGTCGTAATACCTGGGTGAAGTATAGGTTGAATAGTACCGGAGCGAGGACACAGCCTTGTTTCACGCCATTGGAGATGTTGAAGTGGTCGGAAGTCTCTCCACCAGATAGGACTTCCCCTGTCATGTCGACATGAAAGAGCTGGATCAGTTTGACAAATTTTGCTGGGCAACCGAGCTTGCTGAGGATCACCCACAATGCGTACACTTTGTCAGGTCTATGAAGACAATGTAGAGACTCAGGTTCTGGTCAAGGACATAGCATAAATAATGACATAGCATAAATAACAACATAACAAACACATACACAAAAACATAAACATGGTTAGGATACATTGAATCACTAGTTGAATGAGTGAAACCATGTATAGCTAGATACTAACAATGTTATAATTAGTTATAAATTAGTTACTAACAAAAATAGTTAGCTACTTAGTTTAGTATAGGAATATAGGTAGACAGGAGATTTTATTAAGATAGTGCTTTAGTTAGATAGCATTAGAGTTTAAGATTGATAAAATAAGGTAAGATACTGAACTACACTACAAAATACATTGCAACATACATAACAACATACATCACATAGCACATATGACACAACATTGCATATACAAAAATCATAAACACATATGTAAATATATAGTGTATATAATAGGATTGTAAAATTAATTGTACTATAGTGTATATATGTATATATGTAACATGTGTATAAATATGAAGTATATAGTGTATGTATATAGCATATAAAATTTATATAAATAGATAACTTAATTTTTATCTATTGTTAAATGCATTTTTGCATAAGTGAGTTTGATGGTTTGGTTTAATTTTTTGTAAAAACTTATGCAATGTTGTGTTCATTGTATTTTGCAAAAAATATTTTCTCTAAGTTTGATGCTTATGCATTGCAATAGTAGTAGAACTTTCTGTATTAGTTGATAAGACTAGTATTTTATGATTTTAATGTCCTACATGTATTTGTATTTGCATTTTGATTTTGATTTTATTTGCTTGTTGTGCTTTTGCATGTTTGATCTGTATTTTGACCTTTATAATTGTTCATTGTATAAATTCCCCTTTTTCCTTTCCTTAATTAAATCCCTAGAATAGGATAGTGTTAGATAGGTTAAGATAGTTGAGTGTAGGTTGTTTATTATTTTGGGCAGATTTTTTAGTTTAAGGAATATGTAAGTAAGTTAGTGCACAAATGCCAAAATAGTGTTTTCAACACTATTTTGACTTTGTGCAAAGGGGGGACTTTAGTAAGAGGATTTTGTAAAACTGGGTGCATGTGATGTTGCAGGGCCAACATTCCACTTAGAACTCTCCCAGGAAGAGAGATTGGACACAGAGGCTATTACTGGGAAAAACAGTTGTAGTTTTGGCTGGACTCCATTGAAGGGAGAAGCTGCATCTCTCTTGCTCTCAAGATAGATCAGAGGAATACCTGACTAGGTTTCTGGGATGGACCCAGAAACCCAGTAATTACTTTCCTTTGGCTGCCTGGATATTCCTGCCTGCTTCCAATTGCTGAAAACTACTTAGAATGTGGATTTCTACTGGAGTTTGCTGACATTCCTCTGAACTGCTAGCTGAACCAAAGGAGGACACTTATTTGTGAGAATTTCTTTGGATCCAGTTGTCTTTGCCCCTACAAACTCCTCTTTAACCTTAATTATTTGTTTTATGTATTTAGGTTAAGGTTATTTAGAAAAGCTAAGATTTTAATATCTGAATTGGTTAAAAATAAGTCACTCCTTGATTCCCCTTCCACCTCCCTTGTCCCATTTGCTAATAAATCTGTTTATTTATATAATTGGTTAGTGTGATCCCTTCTGTTAACTATCCCTTTCCTAAAACCTCCATATTTCAAAATATTATAAATTTCCATAAAATAACTTTGTTTCCATCTAAGTTATTCTCTAATGTTTGTAGCTTTATATGTATAACTTCTGTAATGAAATCTTATTCTGAAATGTATCAGGTACATTTTTAAGATTCAGATTTAGTTTAAGATAGAAACTCCAATGAATCAAATTTGGGTATATATTCCTAACTACCAATATTTTATATGTCTTGAGTTGTACATATACAGAGAATACAAGGCAGCTAGGTAACACATTGGATAGAGTATCAGGCCTGGAGTCAAGAAGACCTGGGTTCAAAATTGGCCTCAGAAACTTCCTAGTTGTGTGACCCAGGGTAAGTTGCTTACCCTGATTGCCTAGCCCTTGCTATTCTTCTATCTTAGAACTGATACTAAGACAGAAGATAAAAGTTTATTGAAAATAAAAACCCATATACAGAGAATACCTGGTAGGTGACTCAGAACCACACAATAATACTGGCTATGGCAAACTTTAAATTTGCCTTATTTTCAACCTAATTTAATAATACTTCAATAATTTTCATAAGTGATGATCAAATAATACTCGATAACAATTAAAATGTCAACAAACAAACTTTTCTGTAAGTCACTCCCCTATACAACCAAATGAGAGCCATGGAACATAATATAACTTAACAAACGATGAGATTTTACCTGACCTGAAGAAAGTAATTATCTATTTTAAAATACATCCAATTGAATATCTGACAATCTTATAATATTCTGGATAAGAAATAATTTTTCAGGATTTAGTTAAAAATCAATAGTAATTGTGCCCAAAGGGCTATAATACTGTATATACCCATTGATCCTGTAATACCAGTACTGGGTCTGTATCCCAAAGAGATAATAAAAAAGAGGAAAGGACCCACTTGTAAAAAAAATTATAACAGCTCTTTTTGTAGTGGCAAAGAACTGGAAATTGAGGGAATTTTCATCAGTTGGGGAATGGTTGAACAAATTGTGGTACATGTTGGTGATGGAATACTATTGTGCTATAAGTAATGATAAGCAAGATAATTTCAGAAAAAGTTGGAATGATCTGCAGGAATTTTTATTTATTTACACATATGTAAATAAGTAAACTGGGAGAACATTGTACATGGTAACAGCAGTATTATATAATGATCAACTGTGAAAACTTAATAACTCTCAGCAATTCAATGACCTGGGACAATCCTGAAAGATTTATGACAGGGAATGCTATCCACCTCCAGAGAAAGAACTGTTGGGAGTCAGATAGATGTGGATCAAAGCAAACTATCTTTCACATCAGCATACTTACAGTTTTATTTTGGGGTTTTGGTTATGTATGAGTGTGCTCTTACAACAGTGACCAAAGTGGAAATATGTTTTGCATAACAATAAAAAGAAAAGAAAAAAGAATCAGCAATGATACAATGGCATTACCCTTTTATACTCTATTAAATTATCAATAGGATTTAAGTAATCTGATCACAATCTTTCTTTAACTCAGTTCTTAATTCCTTATAATATCCTTTTATTATAAGAAAGTCTAGAAACATAACTTATTATCAATGTGATATCCAAATGATTTAAGCCATTAGTTTTTTACTTTATAGTGACCACATACAAAGACCAAATACAGCATTCTTGATTCAATTATATTTTACAAAGATGTCCAATGATATAATCAAGAAATGTACTGTCCTGCTATAAAATATTGGATGGCAACATAAAAAGCCTTTTTAATGCCACTCTAGGCAATGTTTGTAAAAATATTTTTTACTCTCTTGTAAAGTCTACCATAGAATAAATTAGGAGACTCGTTTTCTTTCTGGATGGACTTGGGCCCTTATGTCCTTATTGTACCAATTAGGACAGAAAACATACAAGTACCCATTTGATCTCTGGCAGGTAATGATTTTAAAAAGTAATTTCTGCATCATGGAATTTTATTGGATCTAATGCTAAATCCTGTCTAGTACTTCTACATCCTTTTAAGCAGGGAAGGGAAGCATCTATAGTAAGATTCAGTGCTTGTCTTAAATCTCTTTGTCTTGTTTTACTTCTTATTTTTTCTTAAAACAGATTTCTACAGAATATTACCCTAAACCTCACTTAGATATTTTGTCATTTAAGAAAAGCATTCAAACTACCATTTAGAAATACACAGTAGAGAAATTACATTTTGATCTCTGATTAGTCTCTAATTGGTTTTTGATGCCATAAATTCCCTACACCTAGGTTCCCTTCAGATTCTTTATCTGTGTCTCTTTTCTGCTTTCTAACTTGACTAAAGTTAGTAAGCAGAGAGACTATCACTCTGAAGACTAAGAAAATTTCTCAGTTAGATCTTGGTCAAAGAAAAATGTCTAAGATATATCCACACCCAGAAACAGAAATGAACTTGTAGGACTGATGGACTTTAGCAGAGCATCCCCTACAAATCCTAAGATAAAAAATAGGAGGATTCCTCACTGGTATTATTTGAGGTTTTAAAATAAATCTCTACTTCTCCTTTGGGAGCTGAGTTTTGCCTCTCCGTGTCAGGAAAAGTGCCTTTTCTATCTGGAAAATTTACGAAGATCTTTTACTAAGCCAATCTCCAAGTAAGATATTTGGGTGGCTAATGAAAATATGGTCTTACTTGTAACATTGTAGGGATGATCAAATTCAATTCAATTCAGTCAAAAATCAAAAGTTCCTAGATTTTAATGTGTTTAGGCTTTCCTATTAAGGGTCCCGCTGGGGGGCAGCTGGGTAGCTCAGTGGATTGAGAACCAAGCCTAAAGACAGGAAGTCCTAGGTTCAAATCTGACCTCAGCCACTTCCTAGCTGTGTGACCCTGGGCAAGTCACTTGATCCCCATTGCCTAGCCCTTATCACTCTTCTGCCTTGGAGCCAATACAGTATTGACTCCAAGAAGGAAGGTAAGGGTTTAAAAAAAAAAAAGAGTCCCTCTGACAATTCCTGGTGTTCAAACTGGTAACCAGTTTTATTATCAGAATGGGAAATTGAATAATGGCTAAGGAAAAGGTTCATTGGTGCTTTACGTCACAAGTGTATCCCTCCTGGGAGGACTGAAGTTTCCTCCATTCATCCTTGTTTTCTATATCTGGTTTATAATGCCGTACTCCCCCAGTGCAGGTGTGGCTGCCAATAGATTCGGTCCCTTTCTTCAGAGACCCAATTTATGAGCTAATAAAAGATAATGCTAGAGCAAAGCCTGGAGAGTCTCTCTTCTTAAGTGAATTAAAGGGACGTTGTCACATAACAAGTATTAAACACCAATGATGAAATGTACATAATAAACATCGACAAATGTGTTGCTACTCTCAATTTGGCCACAAGATGTCTCCAGAGACTGTCTTAGCAAGGCTCTGTCCTTCACAGGGACAATATTCCTCAAGCTCATCAGGCCATGGAAAGAAAATACCTTGATTTACACAAATAAACTGATACAGCGATATTAAAGGACAGTACTGGAGCTCCAGAGAGAATCCCTACCCACACATAAAATCCTTTTTTCAGGCCAATTTGGGATTTAAACTAATTATCTCTTCCTAGATTCTGAAGAGCATCAGTCCAGCAAGGTGAAAGGTCAGCAACTATATTTTGAACCACAACAAATACTAAAAATTATCTACTCAAGTGGAAAGGTTTGTGAGCAACAACAATCAGAGGAAAGACATACCAGTGATTATGAACTCTTTTTAAAGAATGTTGTTTTACAGAAGAAAAACATTTCCTTGATCACATAGTTCAATGGGGATATGATTGGGGAAGTAGACTCTAAATGATCACTCTATTGCAAATATTCATAATAATATAATAATATTAATAGGTCTTGATCAATGATACATGTAAAACCCATTTGAACTGCTTGTTGGCTATGGGAGGAGGGGAGGGAAAGAATATGAATCATGTAAACATGGGAAAATGTTCTTAATTAATTCATTAATTAAATGTTAAAAAATAAATAAAAGAATGTTGTTTATGTGTGTATACATACATATGTGTATATATTGTGTATCCACTACATATATTATATACATCAATAATAACTATGTTGAAGTAATATCAGTGTAAGATAATACAGAACAAATACACTGTATGCCATACTAAAACCAAAAATGATAAGAATTTGGAGGTAATTTTTTCACATTGAGCAATCACTATTATTTTATTAAAATGTCATATATATATATTTCTTTATTTTAGCTATTCTATGAATTCACATAAATATTTCCCTGCCAAATAGACTCACTATGAAAATAGCTACATGCTTTGTATGCAATTCCTACATTGTTATTAATAGTAATTTTTCTAAGGAAATGGCAAGTTCAAGTTGACCTCACTTTGTGAATGAGATGTGCTCATGAATAGTTGTGTATAAAGTAAATATTTGTCCACAAATCTTACTCCATTGATTTCTACCTCAATTTAAATTATTACTATAGAAGGAAAAGAAAATGACTTAGCAAATTTTAAAAACAAAAATAAAAACGGTGTCTTAGAATACAAGCACTTGCTCATAGCCACATTCTCTCTTTATCCATGTTCAATCTGTATATATTTTAGTCCCTTTGATAGCCTCCACACCAAAAAAAGAAAGAAAGTAAAAGAAAAAATGCTATAGAAATCAAAGTAGGAAAAAATCTATATAGGCTCAGAGAAGGAAACTGGACATATGACTGGGATTTGAAGACTAGGCAAATATAATGGAATGAGAAGGACATTTAAGGATGGGGAAATAGCAGCAATCAAGAAGTATTAAGTTCCTGTGGGAATAGAACCACAGAAGAAAACAACTGCTTGATTACATAGGTCAGTGGGGTTATGACTGGGAAAGTAGACTCTGAAAGATCACCCTAGTACAAATATTAATGATAAGGAAATGGGTCTTGATCTATGGCACATGTTAAACCCAGTGGAATTGTGTATCAGATACAGGAGGGGGGGTGGAGGGAGGGGTAGGAAGGAACATGAGTCTTGTAACCATGGAAAATTATTCTAAATCATCTAATTAAATAAAAATTTTTAAAATGTTTTAAGTTCCAGCTACAATATGTTTCAGCCTAAACAAAGGCCACAGTAAGGCAATTCATGGAGTACTGAAAAATTAATTAACCTCAGTGAAGTAAAGAATTTAAGTTGGAATATATGATAGGATATCCAAGGTGAGGTCAGAATACAGAGGGTCCTGATGCCATGGGAAGTTTGGATTTCATGTTTGCATTATCTTGAGTAATTTTTAATTTGCTGGGTACTTTCCCGGACTCTATGGGGTTTAAGTATCTAATCAGCCACACAAACGTCATTACTTTCAGTATTTAGCATAAACCTCTAGCTAAAAGCTCTAAATGGACATATGTTTAAAGATTGTATAGACAGTGTTTGCCTTCTCTCATTTCCACCTAAAGGTAAAGGTGCTGTGGTGGTTTTAAGTGCAGTTGCTAAACTGTCCATAAATACTTGATTCTCTTCATTAATGACTAATTGATAACCAAGAGGGTCTAATAGGCTTCTTACCGGAGAAGAACATTTGCAGTGCTTGATGAATCCCAGAAATCTTCTGCAACTCAGTGTGACAGAGCCTGGCACTAGAGAAAAAGTTCCAGGCTGAAGAGTCTGTGAAATTGGGGGAGCGCCCCAGGAGTGGAATCCAGAGGAGGAGAAGACTCTGGCTGGAAGAGCAATGAGGCTCTCTCTGTCTTGAGAAGCCAAAGAGGGAAGGTGGGAAAAAGACTTTCTCCTGAGGGTTATCCACTTTTCCTGCTGGTGACTGGAAATCTTTCCCCCCAACACTTCCCAATTGAAGGGACTTCTGAAGAGAAATCTGAGTAGACACCTCAGCTTTTGTTGCCCAGGGGTGAGTCAACTTGACTTTCTCTCAGGGAGCTCAGGCTGCCAAGGTCTGAGTTCCCCCCAAACTTGAGGAGGAAGGGGAAAGGGTCTTAGAGACAGGGACCCCCTTTCCTTTTGATTGAGTTGACATTAAAAGTTATCTGTTAAAAAAAAAGTTATCTGTTCCCCAAGCTGAGTGTGAGTGAACAGATCAAGGGGAGACCCTTTGGTCTCGAGTAGTGGGAGGGGGGATTGAGAGGGACAAGAGCGAATCTGTGAGAGCGGCTCTAACTAAGGAAAGAAGGCAGAAGGGGCAAAATCTTCAAATCCCCTCTCCTCTCTCTGAGCCAACTTGTTACATCTGCTATCTGCCCTATACCCCACTTTGGGAAGGGGGGTCTCCTCTTTTTCTCTCTCTCTATACGGAAAGTCCAAACTTTCCTCGGGGTAAAAATTTCCCTCTTTTATCTTTTTTTTAATACAATTGGCAAGAAAAGGAAAGGGGGGAAAGGAGATCCCTGTCTCTATGACCCTTTCCCCTTCCTCCTTGAGTTTGGGGGGAACTCAGGCCTTGGCAGCCTGAGCCCCCTGAGAGAAAGTCAAGTTGACTCACCCCTGGGCAACAGGAGTGTGAATCTTAAAAACTACTCAGACTATACTTTAGAAGATTTTATTTAGCTATTCCCTTATTGTAACAATGGAGATATTTGGTCTAACAAGAATCAGAAATGTATTGGGAACTTTTAAAATTACTCCACCCATACTTAGACATACCTTAGGGGAAGATAAAATTGTAAACTCCTGATTGAACAATGAAGGTACTTAACTCATACCTTATAATGAAGCTAGGACCTTAAGCTAAGTCTATTTTTAGATCTAATACAAAAGGGTGTTAAGTACCTATAAAGGTTAAATTAATCACAAAAAGGTCAAGTAACTCACAAACGGTAAGCTTAACAAAGAAGTGTGAAGTACCTCAGAAGATATAATCTAACCAGAGAAGGTGAGAACTAAAGAGTGCTGAGAACTAAGAGTGGGCAGTCCTGGAAAAAAGTGTCTACTATGATTGGTAGAGGTAAAAATCTAGATGAGGTGACATAAGAGAAAATTTCTTTAAAAGGAGGGGTAAAAAGTCAGTTCATGGAATTTAGTTTGGAGTGAAACTGGGTTCTGAACTCAGTTCAGGAGATTGAGTTCAGTGGAGGACTAGAACCCAGGTTGGAGACAGTCTCGTGGTGAGTGATAAGGCTGACTCCCTTACCTTTAGGCTCAGGGAGGCCACTTTGGCCAAGGCCTTTAACTACTGCCTGGCTCAGCCTGAGCCAGAGCAGTTTATTTAGATTAATATTCTCTCTCTCTCTCTCTCTCTCTCTCTCTCTCTCTCTCTCTCTCTCTCTCTCTCTCTCTCTCTCTCTCTATCTCTCTCTCTCTCTCTCTCTCTCTCCTTTCCTTAATTCCTTCTCTCTATATTAATTAAAATCTCCATAATTTCCAGACTGTCTTGGGGATTTTATTTGGCGACCATTTAAATCTAGATTTCAAGTTACAACACTAAAATTATCTTTTCAGGATCTGAGGTAAAGTCTGCTCAGGTCTCTCTTCAGAAGTCCCTTCAATTGGGAAGTTTTTTTGGGGGGGAGATTTCCAGTCACCAGCAGGAAAAATGGGTAACCCTCAGGAGAAAGTCTTTTTTCCCAACTTCTCTCTTTGGCTTCTCAAGACAGAGAGAACCTCACTGCTCTCCCAGTCAGAGTCTTCTCCTCCTCAGGATTCCACTCCTGGGTCCCCTACCCTGTGGAGGTGATCAATTTCACATACTCTTCAGCCTGGTACTTTTTCTCTAGTGCCAGCCTCTGTCACATCAGCAAGATGGCAGATAGGACTGGCCCTCCTGCATTCTGTACTCAAAGTAAGGAGTCAGTCATTCATATTGGATAACTGTTGCATTTTATTGAACTTGGAAATAGGAATTTTATGGAATATCCAAAAGTGAGGCATATACAGTCATAGTGTTGCTAATAATACATTGCCTCTATGGTGATCTTATTTTCAAAAGGACCTATTTGATTTCAGATCAAAGCAAAAGTCTAGACTTAGCATGGTTTTACTTGGTTTTTACATTCATTCATTCATTCATTCAACTTTCAACAATTCTATCTACTATATACAGAGAATTAGGCTAAGCATTTAGGTAGATTTAAAGATAAATAAGACAGAAGATTTCTTGGAGCAGGAGTAATTAGACATGTGCCTAACAAAATATAACAAAAATCAGGATATAATAAGTATGTAAGAGAAGGAAGAAATTGTGTCCAGCTATGGTAATAGAGAAGGTTTATTGCAGGCAGTAGCATGTGAGCATTGCCTTTAAAGTAGAACTAGATATTAACAGGCAGAGATGCAAGGAAAAGAAAAGAGTTTTCCAGGGAAAGGGAGCAAAATGAGCAAAGTTGTAGAGGAAGAAAGTTGAATATCATAGAGGGATACTGGCCAGCACTTTTTGTGCAATCTTGCCAAAATATACATGTGGTTTTCAGAAGTTTTATTAAGTATATTTTTTCATGCATAGTCATATGGTTAATGATGATTATGATAATTGATAGATAATAATTTATCACACGTTAAATATGTAGTTTCCATGTTTGTTGCTTTTGATATGACCATGCCATTGTTAAAAGTAGTAAATACTCCTGAATGCCCAAAGAACCAATTTTATTATTATTTTTTTAAACCCTTACCTTCTGTCTTGACTCCAAGGGAGAAGAGTGGTAAGGGCTAGGCAATGAGGGTTAAGTGACTTGCCCAGGGTCACACAGCTGGGAAGTGACTGAGACCAGATTTGAACCTAGGATCTCCCGTCTCTAGGCCTGGCTCTCAATCCACTGAGCTACCCAGTTGTCCCCCCTCACCCAAGAACCAATTTTAAAAGAAAAAATGCAAATCTTCCTACAAGATGTTCTTCCAGAAGTAGCACAGTTGACATTGGAGGTAAGAAGACAATGACTGCTGCTATCAGCTCATAAAGTTTCTCTTCCACCCTGAGTCTGCTGGTAAGAAATAAATAAAAGCATGGAGAATTAAGGCCCTTGAAGTTGTTATTTCTGAATTGGCCTTCATAAGCTGTGCCTGTAGAGTTGAATATGTACTCATTATTCTGTAAATATTGTTTTTTATATCTTCTTGGGTTTTATTATTCTAAGACATCTCCCAATCAAGTCACAGCATGACTAAATTTAACTAGTTTAGTTATTTTGAGTGGCCCAATTGTGGGTAAAAATAATGTTTATGGGAAGCAAGAATATGTTGCAGCAGAAAGAGGGATTATTTGACATCAGAGGATGCAGGATGCAGAAGGAGATTATAGCCTGAGCACCCAGCACAATGAAAATCACAATCATTGCCCCTCTCCACCTTCCAACAGATGTGGATCAGTAACCCAAATGTTTCTGGTAGACTGTGGATGGTTGGGGAGGGGGGAGGGTATTTCTGTTTTGTTGTTGTTGTTTTTTTTTTGTCAAAGCATGTGACATGATAACAGTCCCCCAAAAAGAAATGAGATTGGCATGGCATTATTTGTTTGGGGGATTTTTTGTTACTTAATTCAGTATTAAAATACTGGAATGTGAAGGTGATGAACAATCTAAAGTATGTTGGAGTCCAACATCCCCGAAGTTCTACAGTGTATCATCAGGCCTCTAATTACACTTCTTTTTAATGGTCATTCCAAATATTAGATAATGTGTTATTTCAGAGAGTTACTTGCCTCTATGAAGGCTTTCCCAATCTCTGCACAGGAGCAAAAGGACTTAACATAAATCCAGACAAGGGGAAGTCCAGAGGGGAGGCAGTTGTTTTGCTTTACATGTAAATTATGTAATCCTTAAAAAAAGAAAAAAAAACTTTTTGTATCTTCAGCTTTAATACTTGTTTCTTTTTTTTATAGTCAGCCATAATGAATAGCTCCCAAAATTCTCTCCCTGCCCCCATCATAGTTATGAACAAAGATTTTATAGTCTCCCTGGGAATTTAATGAAATTGGTGCCTGTACTTGGGGGAGGAAGGAGCTTTATCTATACACTAACTTAAGACCCCTTCACGTAAAAGTGCACATGTTAAAGAAATTTTAAGAAAAGGCTCTTACCCATCATTTAACTTACATGAACCACAGTTTTCTGACCTATAAAATGATAAGATTGGACAAGCTGACTTTCAAACTGTAAATGTGTGTGCCCAGTAGCTTCAGTTGACTTGGAAATATCCAAGTTCCATTGAAGAATATCAGTGCTATATTTATTTCCATGAACGTTTCCACTAAAATGTTGTATTTTAAAAGAAATTCAGGGTTTCCCAAAAGTCTTAGTATAAATCTAAGGTTTAAAACTGAAACCTGTACTAAGACTTTTGGGACATCTTCTATTTTATATATGTATCAAATACTTGATTACCAGAATGTGTCCTTGTGGACAGGAACTATTACATTTTTATCTTTGTATCCTCAGCACCTCGCCTGCCTTATAGCAGGTGCTTTTCATAAATGTTTGTTGATTAATTAATAGATTAATTTAACTCTCCTCCAGCTCATTTCTTAAGTCTACTAAAGAAGGCCTTGTTCACACAATTTTTCAAGTCCTCTAAAAACTGAAGGACTTATTTGTTATAAGGTTGTTGTTAATTATGTGTCATTTTTGATATAAAATATTTTCTAATGTATAATTAGAATTTTGCTCCCCAGAACTCTCTTTCCCAGATTCCCATGTTCCTTTTCACATTATGTGCTAATGTAGGGAGGATATATTTTTGTGTAGCTCAACACTCTCTCTCTCTTTTCCCTGGAATGTGGCTGATGGAGGTTGGGTGAGTACCAGGCAGGAGAATTTTTCTCATGTGGCTTTACTCAGGCTTTTACTTTTGTTTTTGTGTTTCTTCTACTTCAAGTGATTACTAATAAATCTTTTAAAATATAATACTTGGTGTTATTGGATATTAATTTAAATTTTACATTAACAAGTACAAACTCTTGGGACAGTGTATTATAAGTTAACCAGAAACAACTTAATTAGACTTCACAATGTTTGTAATGAATTCAAATTTAGGTGGAAAATTTTATTCTACCTTTCTTACCGGATACCTAGATAAAGAGAATGAAGCAGATCAACAAAAGAGGAAGGATGAAGAAATTAGAAGAGATTTTAAAGAATTGCCTTTTCTACCCAAATTTTTCTTTGTGGATGAGGAGAAAGACAAAAAGAAAAGTTTTCCTAAACATAAGATTGTTAGGCTTTTCTTTCCTTTTCATGTCTATCACAGTCAGTATTTTTTCATCCAAAAATTAAAGACTTAAGTAGTTAGGGACTATTAAAATCTACTTAAATATTGTGAACATTTTTGAAATGAATCAAAAAATCAAAACATTGTATTTTTCTGAGTGTTGGGTCCTTTGAAGAGATCATTAATCAAGTTATATCAACCTCTAAAAATATGTATAAATATTTTAATTTCTCCATCAAGTTGCATTTCTAGGCAAGAACATGGGAACTTTCTCACAGTACCAAAAATATTGTCTAATCATTAGCACAGGATAGCTTCAAAAGTGTTGATAAACTGGAATAAACTATATATATGATGCATTATGATATTCTAATTATGAAGAGTTAAAATTTGGGGGGTAGGGGTGGGAATTTGAACAAAAGCCAGTGTGCAATTTATTAAATGCAAAACAATTAGTTTATTATTAGGAAATACAAATAGGAAATAGGAAGGAGGAAAGTGAAAGTAATCTTATAATAGCTTGTACCTATATCTCAGATCCCAATCCTAACTAAAATTTTTCTAGAAAACCTTAAATCTCTCTGCCTTGAAGTGCTGTCTGCCAGAGTCAGGCTCCAGCCTAACTTTTCTACTCTATCTAATAATTTACCCACTTTGGCTATAGGAACCTAAACCCAGTGCTGGAAGGGACCTTAGAGTCTAACCTAGGCCAAACTCATTTTACAAAGAGAAAACTGATGATACATCTTCTGCAGCTCTTGCCCATGTCCTCCTATAAGTTTAAGAGGTCTAACCAATGTGCTCAGGGCCTTCTTTAACAAGGAAAATGGAAGGAAATAAAATATTTATTAGCACTTACTTCATGCTTAACTCTGTACTAAGCACTGAAGGGTACGAATAAAAGCAAAACAAGACAAGCTAATGAGGAAGCTGAGAGGTACAGCAGTACATGGGATGAAGGTATGTTACAGTGAGATTTGAACTCAGGTCTTCCTGACTTCAGACCAAGTGCTCTGTCCACTGTGGCCTAGCTGCCTCCAGAATCAGCAGAGGAATAGGACAGAGTGGTCCATGTATGATCCTCACAATCATTTGCCATTCCTCTAATCAGAATATTTATCAGCCTGTATGATATTATCATGAGAAAAAAGGCAATGAAAATAAAAATGTTCTTAAAATCAATCTAAAAGAAAACAATTAAAATCCATTTTCTTTGACATTAGCTATAGACAAAGGGTAGGGAACCAACAAAAGAAGGCAATAAAATTAGAGAACCTGAAGAAGTTATTGAGATTTTTGGAAACAATTTATTGTAGGCTATTAAAGCACATATGTTGTGCTTTACTATTCTCATCAAATAATCTAACTGTTGTATAAATGGAAAATACTTTGTTTACATGCAGATAGCCTGCCAGTATTCATAAGTGTTCTCCCCTTGACTATTTTTAGCTAAACAAATCAAGAACTTAAAGCACCCCATATTTTAACACTAAGTAAGAAAATTCATGAATCACTTACAAGAGTAAGCTCACACCTCCAAAGGCTATTCCCACCCTGCCTTGGGCAGTGCTAGGCAAATTGAAAGACTGCAATTGGTTCCTGTAGGGCGGGGGAGTGACAGGAAGTGCTTTAAAGAGGCAACTGAGGACTGATATGTGCTTTCTGAGTTGGTGAACAGTCCTGGAGGAGCAGACTCTTTTGTAGTGGTGAGTGGAGTGATTCCTTCCTTGGTTCTTTGGTGAGGAGACCCTCTCTGCTCCTTGGCACTTCAGGGGGACATTCTTGGCAATCTTAGTGTGCACTGAAGGTTCTCAGTGAATTCTTTAGCATCTCCTGGCTCTTCCAGTTTTGGCTTCCTAACTAGGACTTTGGATTCTGGTGAGATACCCCTTCTGATTCACATTTATGGTCTGGAGACATTAGGATTATATTTAGGATATTTGTAACTAGGCAGTACTTTCTGTCTCTTTATCTACATTTTTCCACTTTCATGCTTTCCACCTCTTTGTAAATAAAGCTGCTAAAATTCATTTTGACTTAAACTGTAATATTTTTAAATCAGCGACCAAAATATTACTTTAGAATTCTCATATTTAATAAGACCTAAATTTAAATTCTTATATAAGCAATATCCTTCCCACACGATGTAAGTCAGTGCTCATAGCAACTTAAACAAATCCTTTAGTTTGTCCTAAGTGAAATTGTACTATCTCTGATATAATCTATGGCCATGCTGCTCAAAATAAATCTTTTGGTAAAATAGGCATTTCCTCTGGACTATTGAGAAAATAATATTTTTCGCAGCATGAGAGATGATATCGATATAAATTGTGGTTCTCTGAAATAAAAACAGGTATGGTGTCTAATTTTGGACTCTCGTTATGGTAGGTCTACAAAATGAAAACTGAAGTGGCAAATAAGGAATACCTAAAGAAGCTAGCTTCATGGAGAGTGAACTTCATATCCAAGGTAACACATGATTGTCTGGTACTGTGACAGATGGTGGCCATCTAGGTATAGACTTTGATAATGAGTGAAAAAACATAAAAGAACACGTTGCTATGTGCAACAACTACTTGCCTTAACTGAAAACTAAATCCTGAGCAAAACCCCACAAACTCAAGCCAACTGGAAAGACCTCTTCATCTTAATGACAATTTAATTATCTACTTGGGGGTTGTTGGTTTTATGGATAACCCATAGATACATTTTTTTATACCATATCAAGTTTCTGGAAATTTATGACCCATTTCTAGGCTGCTGTCTTCCATAATCCAGTTGGTGAATGCTCAGGAAAACACTCAACAATTAATTACTAATTTGGAAGCAGTATGCAGGCAGCAATTCTAGAGGAAAGATTTGGTGGCTAGAAGCTGTGGTGCCATGACAATCTGGGTACAAGTTCTAGAATGCCACCTCATCTCATTAGCTGTGTATCTTTGAGTAAATGTCAGAGCCTCTCTATGCCTTCGGGCTAAAGATATAAAACTCATATAAAAACCAATTGGTGTGTATTGCATATTGACCTAAAAAAACCACAAATTAACATATTATTTTGTTAAATGTTTCCCAATTATTTTTTAATTTGATTCCTCACTTGGAAGTTTTGCAATACCCTGAGACCCCTGGAATTTGACACTTCTGCCTTAGACTACTCAATAGGACCTGAAAATGCCAATGATTCATATAGTCCTGCACATGTGCCACAGGGGAAAAAAATCTTACCTCAAATTTCAAAGCAAAGTAGAATTTTTTTAACCTTTACCTTCCATCTTAGAATCCATACTGTGTATTGGTTCTGAGGCAGAAGAGTGGTAAGGGCTAGGCAATGGGGGTTAAGTGACTTGCCCAGGGTCACACAGCTGGGAAGTATCTGAGACCAGATTTGAACTCAGAAAGATGAGTCTCCCTAATTCCAGGCATGGCACTCTATCTACTTTACCACCTAGCTGCCCTAAACATTTGTTATATTCCAGGCCCAGTGCTGAGCCCCGAGGACACAAAAGGAGACAAAAGGCAGCCCCTGTCCTCAAGGAGCTCACACAGTCTAAATGGGGAGAAAACAAGCTTTGTAAACAAGATTTACAAGCCAGCTACATACAGGATAAAGAGAAAGAAAATAATGGGAAGGCAGTAAAATTAATAGAGATTGGGAAAGTTTCTTACAAGAAATAGGAGTTTAGTTGGGACATAAAGGAATCCAGGAATCATTCCATGTAGTCTCGATGAAAATGATGACTGGCTCTGTAGTCCAGTGGCCTAAGTACAAGCCCTGGCCCTGTGACCAACTGATCCCTGTCAGAGGGCTTGGGCAGAAGTGGCTGCCAGCTCCTAATCTACTCTCCCTCCCTTGATTGCCCCGCACTGTTCTCTCAGACCCTCACGATTGCCTCTGTGGTCCCAAACTATTATAGGATAATAGCTCACATTCACAAAATACTTGATATTTCACATGCACACACACACGCCTATGAAACTGTATTATTTGAGTAATAAGTCAGTCTTTGGGTCATAGAAAGGATTTTAGTTAGACATCATTTAGTCTTATCTCTTATTGCAAGGCCAATAAGGGGAAACAACTTATTCCTTTTTCCCAATCTAATGTGTTTTTTATTATGTTCTTTTCTTTTTACTGCCATTCTCCTCCAAATTGCTACATGAAGCAAAGGGATGAGGGAGAAAGGAATAATCATTTATATAGTACCTACTACATGCTAAAATGTTTTTCAGATATCATCTCATTTGATCCTCATAGTAACCTGCAAGATAATTGCTATTATTATCTCCATTTTACAGGTAAGAAAACTGAGATAAATGGGCTGCCAAGAGTCACACCGTCATCAAGTAATTTAGACTAGATTTGAACTGAGGTCTTCCTGAGCCCAGCACTACATACTACACCACCAGCTTCCTTCCTGGGTATGAAAATTATAGCATACTTTGTTTATATTTTGGCAATAAAGTTTAATAATTATTTTAAATACTCACTAGGAAAATCTAAAGGCATCTTAATAATAAAAAATTTGATTCATGAAATGAAACAATGAAATAGAAATAATATTGGTACAATTTATATTATAAAGAAAGTGTTTTGTAAATATTTAAGAACTAGATAAATGTGTTATTATTAGGCTATATTATAAGAGCAGAATACACTTTAATTCAACAAATATTTATTAAATACTCACTAGTCACTATCCTAGATACAACAAATATGACATAAACCCTTCTCTCTTGGAGTTTACAATCTAGTGATGTTTAAATACCCTTAAGTACACTACAAAAGAGCCATTCATTTGCAATTACATAAATGACATTTATTTTATCAGAATAAATGTATGTCTGTAATTTCACATATATGTCTGCAATTTAAACACTTCCTATAGAGCAATATTATTCTAAATGCTGTAGAGACAGAGATAAAAGCAAAACAATCCCTATTGACATTAATGCATTGCTGGTGGAGTTCTGAATTGATCCAACCATTCTGGAGGGAAATTTGGAACTATACCCAAAGGGCAATAAAAGACTGTCTGCCCTTTGATCCAGCCATAGTACTGCTGGGTTTGTACCCCAAAGAGATAATAAGGGGAAAGACTTGTACAAAAATATCCATAGCTGAACTCTTTGTGGTGGCAAAAAAATTAGAAAATGAGGGGATGCCCTCCAATTGGGGAATGGCTGAACAAATTGTGGTATATGTTGGTAATGGAATATTATTGTGCTCAAAGGAATAATGAACTGGATGAATTCCATGGAGACTGGAACAACCTCCAGGAATTGATGCAGAGCAAAAGGAGAAGAACCAGGAGAACATTATACACAGAGACTGATACACTATGGTACAATCGAATGTAATGGACTTCTCCATTAATGGAAATGCAATGACCCAGGACAATCCAGAGGAACTTATGAGAAAGAACACTATTCACATTCAGAGAAAGAACTGTGGGAGCAGAAACACAGAAGAAAAATAATTGCTTGATTACATGAGTTGATGGGGATGTGATTGGAGATGTAGACTCTAAATGATCGCCCTAATGCAAATATTAATATGGAAATAGGTCTTGATCAATGACAGTTGTAAAACCCAGTGGAATTGCGCATTGGCTGGGGGTGGGGTGGGGTGGATGGAAAGAACATGAATCATATAACCATGGAAAAATATTCTAAATTAACTAAATGAAATTTTTCAATTAAAAAAATCCCTATCCTTAATGAATTTATGTTGTAAAAGGGGAAATGACTGATATGTGTATAAATACATTTATATACATGTTTATATAGTTGCATATATGTGTGTTTCTATATGCACACACACAAAAACACATATACAGCATTCACTAAATAATCTTGGATTTTTCTTTGCCCAAATAATTTTTATTTACAGAAGGTATTAGTAGAAGTACAGGAAGACCACAAAAGGCCTTATTTGGAAGATAATGTTTAAACTTATTGATGGAAAACTGATCCCCATAAGACCTTGCTGCCATCATGAATTGTCTAAATGCTCTCCATGCCTCATCTTTCTCCACACCAGTCAACATAGCAGCCAAGGTGATCTTCCTAAAGTGAAAGTCTAACCATATTACCTCTCTACTCAGTCGACTTTAGTGGTTTCTATGATCTGTGATCAAATATAAACTCTTTATCATGTAAGCTCTCTCTATGCTCGATGAAACTGTACTGTCATTCACTATACTGTACTGACTTTTCAGTATTCTTGCACATTAATATTCTCCATACATTCTATATTCCAGTAATACTGACCTACTTGCTTTTCTTCAGGATGTTCCATCTCTTATTTCCATATTTTTTTTCATTAATTGCACCCTATTTCTGGTATTTTCTCCCCACCTTGGTTTTCTATCAGCAAGTTTAAGCATTATTTTTCAAGTAAGGTCTTTTCTGGTCTCTCAGTACTTCTACTAATACCTTCCCATTTAAGAGTATTTAGTGAATGCTATAAATGTGTTTTGTGTGTGTGTACACACATATACATATATGTGACTACATGAATATGCATATAAATATATTTTGTACACATATATGTCACCTCTCTTTTTATAATGTCAATCCCTTGAGGGTAAGGATTGTTTTGCTTTTATCTTTGTTTTCTCCAGCATTAGAATAATGCTGCTCTATAGGAAGTGTTTAATAATATATTTAATAAGTGCTTATAATGGACTTCTCTACAAGCAGCAATGCAATGACTCAGGGCAATTCTGAGGGAATTATGAGAAAGAATGCTAACCACAGCTAGAGAAAGAACTGTGGGAGCAGAAATGCAGAAGAAAAACAACTACTTGATCACATGGTTCCATAAAGATATGATTGGGGATGTAGACTTTAAATGATCCCTCTATTGTAAATATTAATAATATGGAAATAGGTTTTGAATATGTAAAACCCAATGGAATTGCTTGTGGCCTCTGGGAAGGGAGAGGGAAGAGGGGAGGGAAAGAATATGAATCATGTAACCATGGAAAAATATTCTTAACTAAATAAATAGTTTTTTAGAAAAATAATAAAAATAAGCGCTTAGATGATTAATTGAATTTTGATATTTTCTAAACATTAAATGAATTCACCAAAACAGGTACAGAAGTAAAAAACTCATGAGTCAAAAGGTCACATACTATAGCTTCTTGACCAGCATATGAGCCTCTGGATGTGACGCTTCAGTCCCTTAACTGAGAGCTCTTCTACCCCAGCCAGCAGCAGAGGTACTGTGGACCTAAGTGGTAACTTCAAACTCCTAACTTTTCTTATGTCCTAATTCCCTGGTACCTGATCTAGAGATAATGGTAAGCTATAGAGATTGTTAATATTCCTATTAAATATGGAAACAACACCTGAAATCAAGCCAAAAATTAATAGCAGACACTTTGAAGTTGTTAGATTGTTTTGCTAAATGGAATACTGTCCAGTTAATGTAGGTAGTGGGTTTTTTTTTTATCTATTTAGACCTGAATTGAAGATTAAAAGAAATTATATAAGAAGTTTGAGGATCAAAACCATAATCCAAATTAATGAACACTTTTTCCCATACAAGGAAGACTCCATGTGATTAATTCTTTGAATTGTTTTTCTTGACATAGTGATGACTTAGACTAAGCACAAAGGGTCACTCCCCAATAATTGGCTTTGCCTGTCTCTGCAATTTACTGTTCTATAGGGGATGGGAAACATGATCACAAGAAATAGTAAATTATAGGAAAAATGTAAAAATATTTAGTAAGCATATGATGTATTAAGGGAAGGATTTCTTTTAATTAATATTTGATTTTTTCCAATGCCATGTAAAAATGATTCTTTATATTCATTCTTTAAAAATTTTTGATTCTAAATTATATTCCTCATTGAGAAGGCAAGCAATTTTATATAGGTTATAGAGGGTTTTTTTTTAAAAATATGCTTTGGTCTACATTCAGATTCCATAAGTTCTTTCTCTGGAGGTGGATAGAATTTTTTCATCATGAGTCCTTCAGAACTATCTTAGATAGTTGTATCACTGAGAATAGCTAAATCATTCAATTGATCATCATATAATATTGTTGTTACTATGTACAATGTTCTTCTAGTTCTGCCCACTTCACTTTGTATCAGGTCATGTGAGTCAAGGTTTTTCTCATCCTTTTCCTATAATAAAATATAGCATAATTTCTCCAGCCATTCCCCAATTAATTAATGTCCTCTCAATTTTCAATTATTTGGTACTACAGAAACTGCTAATATAAATATTTTTGTACAATTAGATTCTTTTCTTTTTTCTTTGATCTCTATAGGACAGACTTAGTAGTGGTTTTGTTGGGTCAAAAGGTATGTGTAGTTTTATAGCTGTTAAGATAAAAAATTGGGGAGACTGGCCATAGATTTTAATATGTTATTAATCAGAAAGGAAAAGATGAGAGAAAAGTGAGGAAATTGATCATTCTTAAGGAAAGGATTGATATGTAGCCTCAATTTAACTGGCTTTCAGCCTACACTCTACCACAGTAGTACCAACCATCCTCAGTCTTCCCCAACACAGAAGTAGAAAAAAGACCAAATTTGGTCTGGCCTCAATTTATCTAACTTTCTCTCCCCATACTGACTCTCACACTTCATGCCTCAAGAGCCAACTGTCACCCTTCCTCCTTCACCCGAGCACCCAGGGAATGGCAGAGGGACATCCGGTCTGTCTCCTACCTCATTGCCCCCTACCTCAATTGCTGGCTTTCCTGCTGACTACAGAGGGTACCAGAGCTTCAGTTCTACCCTCATGATCAAAGTCCCCTCAATAACTTCCTTCACACATAGCCCTTTGGGCATAGTTCCAAATTACTCTCCAAAATGACTAGATCATTTCACAACTCCACCATCAATGCATTACTGTACCAATTTTCCCACACTTTTCCCCAACATTTATCATTTTCATTTTCTGTCATATTGATCAATCTGATCATACCTCAGAGTTGTTTTAATATGCATTTTTTTAATCAATGAATTGGCAATTTTTTTCATATGTCAGATAACTTTGATTTCTTCTGAAAATTGTGTGTTCCTAACCTTTCATCATTTTATCAATTCAGGGATAATTTATATTCTAATAAACTTGAATGAGTTCTCTTTAAATTTGATAAATGAAGCTGTTATCAAAGAAATTTCCTGTAAACATTTCCCACCAGTTTTCTGCTTTCCTTCTAAACTTGGCTTCTTTGGTTTTGTTTGTGCAAAACCTTTTAATTTAATGAAATCAAATTACCAACTTTACAACCCTTATTGTTTTCTATGTCTTTTGTTGGTCATAAATTCTTTCCTTATGCATACATCTGATCGGTTAACTATTCTATGCTTGCTCCCCTCACTTGCTTATGGTATCATCCTTTATATCTAATCATGTAATCCACTCCTCCATTCACTTCTGTTCTCTGGGTTAGCTCATCCCATTCACATTCACAATTATGATTACTGTGTATTTTGTTTATCCTTCTCTCCCTCTCATTTTGCCTTGTTCCTCCTTAAAAGTGTTTTCCTTCTGACCACTGCTTTCCCCAATCTGCCCTCTTTGCTCCCAGCCTCACCTTTTCTCCTTTCTCTCTCCCTTCTTACCCCCTGTAGAGAAAGAGATTTCTGTATCCATCTGAGAGTATATGCCATTCTCTCTTAGAGCCAGTACCAATGAGGGTAAACTTCAAGCATTGCCTGCAATGAGAACTACACAGTGTTTAGCATGAGAATGGTACATCCATCTCTAAGAAGGCAGTGTTTAACTCCATGAAAAGTAAAGTGCAAGCAAAGCTTACCTCTAGAGATGCATGATCAGCAAGAAGGCAGATGAGAGTCAGTTGTATACTGATAGCAACAATCCAAATTGCTTTTATGTTGCCTTGAAGACTATTTATGGGCCAAAGATTTCTTATGTATCTCAGCTACTCAGTCCTGATGGAGCCACATTGATCAATGATAAGGACATGATCCTAGAAAGATGAACTGAACATTTGCATATTGTTCTCAACAGATTGTCATCAGCCAATGCTGAAGCCATTGACCCTATACCTGAGATTGAAGTCAATCCTTCTATCTGAACTTCCAACTGAATAAGCGGTATTGAATGCCATTAGTCTCTCTTCTCATTTGGCAATATACCTGGTACTGATTCCATCCAAGCAGAGATCTATAATGCAAGGGATCCACTGCCTGATCACTGACTGAAATCTGGGTTATATGGCAAGAAGAGGTTATCATCCAGGAAGTCAAGGATGCCTTTCTTGTCCACCTCTAATAAAGGAAAAGGAGACAGGCTGTCTGTAATGATCAGAAGTGGAGTTTCTTCCTTAATCATTGCTGGCAAAGTTTTTGTCAGAGTCCTGCTTAATAATCTGATCCCTCACGTGGAACATAGTCATCTACCTAAGTGCCAATATGGCTTCAGAAAGGGCTGAGGGATGGTCCACGTGATGTTTGCTGCCTAACAACTCCAGGAGAAATGTCAGGATTTAACCGAGGTCTATACACAATGTTCATTTACCTGACCAAAGCCTTTGATACCTTCAGTTATAAGGACTTATGTAAGATCATGGCAAAATTTGATTTCCTGAAGTTCAAAATTTTCAGTATAATGTTTTCCTTGATGTTGACAGACACCTATAAAAACAAAACAAAACAAAAAAAAACACATCAAGGCCAGCTAAAATAGAGGAAGAGTTTTTGCTTGAATTTTTGTTTGAAAATGATTGTACAGGGTGTGACAAGGAAATCACTTTAAAAGACTGATATAATAATTTAAGGTCGCCAAGGAATTCAGCTATGTAATTCCTAAATGAAAACTCAAATCAGCCATCAGCCTTTTATAGAGTTTAATTACAAACAGGAGGAAGAAAGGAATTAGAGATAGAGAGAGAGAGAGCGCGAAAGGGGAGAGAAGGGAATAGGGCTTAAATACCCCCTCTGTTTAGGCTGGGCCAAAAGGCCCAAGCCCTTAGATAGCTGGGGCAAAGAAAAGAGATCAGTCCCTATTACTCACATGACCAAAATGGAGAAACAGTCTCAAAGGCCCCCACCTTCAGCTTCCTTCAGAGCAAGCTTCTCAGAGCACACTCCAACCACTCAGACAAACTCCTCCACCACCACCCTGAGTCTTCAGACACCTCTATCTTTAAGGAAACCATCCAAGTTCCCTCCCCTCAGTTCTCACATCTACCAATCACTGTCCATCAATTTCCCTGTGCCAATGGAGGCTCTAGCTTAACCCAGGACCGTCCAGGGGTCTCTGGCTTTGCACATGTCTGTTGAAGGTCATATTTTCAAATAATTAAATCTTTGATCCTTTGCTACAGCCCTTCCTAAATCCTGTTAACCTGAGTAGGGTAGAGATTGGAATAATTAAATTTTGATCTATGCTGCAGCCCTTCCTCAATCCTGTTAGGACTGAGTAGGGTAGAGATTGATTCCAAGTATCTCTATTGTATCAATTCTAAAATCAATCATGACTCAAAGAAATTCCTGTTCTATGCTTAAGCATAGGTCAAAGTCCTTTCCATTGTTCAGCAAAAGGTTTCTGTCCTAAAGTAATCTTAAGAAGGGAGGAGGAGGAACCTCCCATGCCAATGGGGTTCACATTCCAATAGACTATCAGTAAGAAATTTTCCAAGTATGAAATTTCCCAATGGTGAAATTTCCAACATTTATAAGTCTAAGGAATTTTAAGGTTTACAAGGGGCAGCTGGGTAGCTCAATGGATTGAGAGCCAGACCTAGAAATGGGAGGTCCTGGGTTCAAATCTGGTCTCAGTCACTTCCCAACTTTGTGAACCTGGGCAAGTCACTTAACCCCCATTGCCTAGCCCTTACCACTCTTCTGCCTTGGAACCAATACACAGTATTTACTCCAAGACAGAAGGTAAGGATTAAAAAAAAAGAAAGAAAGAAAATGATTATACAAATAAAATGTAAAGGACTTTTCAATTAGTGGCAATGCAGTGATCCTGAACAACTCAGAGGGATTTATGAGAAAGAACACTATCCACATTCAGAGGAAAAACCACAGAAGTAGAAACACAGAAGAAAAACAACTGCTTGATTACAGGGGTGGAGGGAGATATGATTGGGGATATAGACTCTAAATAAACATCGTAGTACAAACATCAACAACATGGTAATAGGTTCTGATCAAGGATACATGTAAAACACAGTAGAATTGCACATAGGCTATGGGAATGGGTGGGGGTAAGGGAGGGAAATAATATGATTCTTATAACTAAGAAATAATGTTCTAAATTGACTAAATAAAATTTTAAAAAAGCAATCAGGCAAACCTCAAAAAAAATAAATTAAACATTGCTTTATGAAAAAAAATTATTGTACACCCAATGAACCCTATTTGGCTGATATACAACAAAGTATGAACTGATTCTTTGTCATTTTTGTTCATTTTTACCTGATGTGAAAACCATGAAAACAGGGGTTCTTCAGTAGCCAGCACTATCCGTATTTGGAACCATTGGTTACAGTCAATGGAGAAATTTTGAATGCTGTGAACTCTTGACAGTATACTTTCCAGGGGTTTACACATAGATGATGAGATTGATGCACACATTGCCAGAGTCTGAAAGAAGATGTGAGAGAGAAGGGGTATTAGAATGCATATCAAACTGAAGATCTACAGAGCAGTTGTGCGGTCTTCATTGTTATCTGCCTGTGAAATCTAAATGGTCTACCAGTGACATGACAGGAAACTGAACTGCTTCCATTTGAATTGCCTTAGAAAGATTCTGAGCATTACTTGACTAAACAACATACCAGACACTGAGGTCTTCCCTCAAGCTGAACTGCCAAGCATTCAAACTTTGCTGCAGAGAGGGCAACTCTAATGGGTTAGCACATAGCCTGAAAAGGTTTTACCTAATTTACCTAAACAACCATTTGTCTAAAAGACGATTTTATGGAGTACTCACATAAGGTAAGCACTCACACTGAAGTCAATAGAAGTGGTATTAAGTCCATCTTAAGTTCTCTCAAAAGAACTTTAGTTTCAATTATAAGACATGAGAAAGGCTGGCACAGAACTATGTAGCATGGTGTGCCTACATCAAAGAAAGCACTGTGCTCCATGAGCAAAGCAGAATCACAGTGGGGGCAAAGGAAGCAGGAGATGTGCAAATCTAGATCTGCCTCCATCCCAAATATTATAACAAACTATTTGTGCCTGTCATCGAGCCTTCTATACTCCTATTGGACTGCTCAACCATAGTTGAATGTCCCTTTCCCCAATATTTTTATATCATTGGTCCTTTTTGAATATAAAAAACCAACAAGAACAACCACTTCCCTACATCCTCTCCACTGTAGAAGCTCTTCCCAGCCCCTTAATGTGAGATAATTTACCCCATTTGTCTCATTCTTTAGTGGATTTTTCTGTATATCATCCCATCATAGTCAATTTATACTTTCCAGTTGATCAATTCTACATTCTAAGGAGCCCTTTTCTTCAATGAATTTTTGTACATATTTTTGCATTTGACCAATTAAGCTTTTTAAGAAATTCTCTCTAGTGAATTTTTGTGCCTTTCTTGTCATTTGGTCTATTCTGTTTTTTGGGTTTTTTTTAAACCCTTACCTTCCTCCTTGGAGTCAATACTGTGTATTGGTTCCAAGGCAGAAGAGTGGTAAGGGCTAGGCAATGGGGGTCAAGTGACTTGCCCAGGGTCACACAGCTGGGAAGTATCTGAGGTCAGATTTGAACCTAGGACCTCCCATCTCTAGGCCTGGCTCTCAATACACTGAGCCACCCAGCTGTCCCCAGTCTATTCTGTTTTTTAAGGAGTTAAAAGTGTCATTTTCTTCAGTATTTTTTGTTGTCTCCTTTATCAAACTGTTGACTTTTTTCACAGTTTTATGGAATAACTGCCATTTCTTTTCCTTGTTTTCCCTATAGCTCTCTTATTTCATTTTTAAAATAATTTTTTACTTCTTCTAGGGAATCTTTTGAGACCTTAGACCACCAATCAAATTATCAAGTATCCTTTTTACCATGCCTATAATATAGAAACTCAACACTCAATTTAAATTGCAGGTTAATAAATTTAAAACAAATAAAAGAAATAGTTTCTTTTTATAGCATGAGGTAAACTGGCAGAAGTCAGTGCCATAGAAAACCATTTAGAAAATGATGTGTCTGAATTTCAAAATGGGCTGGATAATTTTATGACTGCCAACAAAATTTGCAGCTCTGTAAGCCCAGACAGTGATTTAAAGATAATAAAATCTCCTGCTTCAGGGTGCAAGTTAATCACCTGCAAGAGCCAGGAAGAATTTCCCCCACATGTAATAATGCACAATAGAGTAGGTACATAAAATTTTGTTCAATTCCCAATGTGTCGAGTAGTGGTCAGTGCTGAAATCTGGGAATCATTAGATAGTCTGTTAATTTGTTTTGGTTTGGTAACTTGTGGTGTTACCTCCAGTGAGTTTTATATCTTCTGTTGATATATCCCTATTATAAATATCATATTTTATCACTCTTTCACTTTATAGCCCACATGGCCATAATGTAAAAGCACTGTCTTCATTATCCAGAGTAAGTGGAATGAAATAATTTGAAATAATCCAAAACTTGGTTAATAATGAATCCTAGAAAATCCTGGAGCATAGAGCAATGCAATAGATACTGTTTATTTTTTCTTTTTTTTATAAAATTTCTTTTTTTTCAGATTATATCTCAATATAATTTCTTAATATTCATTTGCTAATATTTTGCAATATGTTCTCTCTCCCTTCCTCCCTTCCCCGTATTATCATATAATAACATTTCTGTGTTTTATCATGTTTGTGAAAAAAAGACACATATTGCTTACACTAGATAAAAATTCCTGTAAGAAATAGAGTAAATAATGGTGTGTTTCAGTTTGCACTTAGACTCTGTCCCTTCTATGGTAGTAGACATTTCTTTTCTCTTTTTTTTTTGGTCACAAGTCTCTTGGAAGTTGTCCTGGATCCCTGCCTTGTTGAAAATAGTTGTCATTCACAGCTAATCACCATACATTATGGTTGTTACTGTGTACAATATAATTGTAGTTCTACTCACTTCACTTTGTACCACTAAGCCTTTCCAGGTTGTTTTGTGTGTGTGCGTGTGTGTTATTTCTTGTTTGCCATGTCTGATAGCACAATAGTATTCCAGTACAAGCATATACCACAACTTGTTCATACATTTTCCTACTTGATAGACCGTTCAATTTCCAGTTTTTTGCCACCACAAAAGGAACTACTAGAAATATTTTTGTATAAGTGGGTTCTTTTTCCCTATCTTTAATCTCTTTGGAATACAGACCCAGTAGTGGTATTGCTTGGTCAGAGTATGCACAGTTTGTTGCATTCCAGATTGCTCTCCAGAATCGTTGTATCTCTTCACATCTCTACCAGCAGTATGTTCCCTCCCACATCACCTCCAGCATTTATCATTTTCCTTTTTTGTCACGTTAGCCAAAATGTTCTCTATGTCTTGTTTTGTACCCTTATCTCGAGGTCTGGCAGGTAAGCTATTTTGAGCCCCCCTAATTTGTTTATTATTATTTTTATTATATATATATATAATATATATATATATTTATTTTTATTATATATATGTTATATATATAATTCTTATTATACTCTTTGTTTCTAAATCATGTATCTGTTTTGACTTTACCCTGGTATATGGCTTGGGGTTTTGGTCTATACCTAATTTCTACCATACTGTTTTCCACTTTTCCCAGCAGTTTTTGTCAAATACTGAATTCTTTTTCCGGAAGGTTGGATCTTTGGGTGTGTCAAAAAAAAAAAAAGGTACGCACAGTTTGATGGCTTCTAGATTGCTCTCCAGAATGGCTGTATCAGCTCACAGCTACACCAGCTATATGTTAGTGTCCCAATAGTGTCCCATAGGTTACTTATGGTCATCTACCATTGTATGTTGAGTGCCTAATCTATTCCATGGGTTTTCCACTACCTCTTTGTTGATTGCCTCTTTATACTATAGTTTGCAGTTTGGTACATTTAATTCATTTTCCTTCATATTTTTTCCATTAATTCCCTTGATTTTCTAGGCCTCTTGTTCTTCCAGATGAAATATATTATTTTTCCTGGCTTTATGAAGTAATTTTTGAGTAGTGTGATTGGCATGTCACTGAATAAGTAAATTAATTTATAAAGAATTGTCATTTTTATTATGTTGGCTTAGCCTACACATGAGTAATGTTGTTTTTACAATTGTTGAGATCTGACTTTGTGTGAAAAGTGTTTTGTGGTTGTGATCATATACTTCCTGGGTTTGTTTTGGCAAGTAAATTCCCAGGCATTTTATATTGTTTGCAGTTATTTTTAATGGAATTCCTCTTTCCTAGCTCTTGCTGTTAGATTTTATTGGTAGTATAGAAAAATGCTGATGCTTTATTTCCTCATTGCCTATTCTAATTCCTTCTATTTCCTCTTCTATTAACTGCTCTAGCTTGCATTTCTAGTATAATACTGAATAGTAATGATGATAATGGGCATCCTTGTTTCAGTTCTGCTCTTATTGGGAAGACTATTGATATATCCCCATTACATATAATGTGTGCTAATGGTTTTATTTTATCATTTTGAGGGATATTCCATTTATTCCAGTGTTTTCTAGCATTTTTAATAGGAATGGGTGTGGTATCTTGTCAGATGGTACATGTTTTTAAGATCTCAAAAGGATATTGAAAGGAATATTCTATAAGATGCCTCAGTTGGGAGTATCATTGGGTTCTTTATAAAGTCTCCATAGCTTATGGAGAAAGACCTTCAGCATGTGTGTCCAGGTATAGACAGAAGGCCAGCAGGAGGTAGAACACACTCAAAAGTTAACCAAACAGCAATGAATTGAAATATACTTCCCTATAAACATATTTGATTTGCTTTTGTCACATTCTCTTTCCCTTTCCACCAGGGAAAAACAAAATGAAACACCATCTTTTTTAATTTTAAAACAGTGTTAATTTTTTTATGTTTGGTAACTAAGAAAATACTTAAGTAGTTGCATGATCTGTGACAAAAATAGATGCCAGTATAGACAGCTAGACAAAAGATCTTTTAAAGAGAAACAGAAAAAAATACTATTTGTAGTTTACAATGTTAATAAAAATACTACTATAATGTTAACAATGAATAGTTTCAGTTAATTTTGACAGGTCTTGACCATCCTGTGAAAAACAAGCCTGAAAATTTGGGTTTGCTTTGTTCAGTTTGGGGTGGCATTTAGTACCTCATTACCTGCACTCAATTTATAAGAAGGGGGAAATGGCACTTCAAACTACCATGAAGAAATGGAAATAAAAATAAATTAACTAATTTTTCTAAATGAATGAAAAAAAGTAAATATTTATACCAAAAACTATGCTAATTTTGACTTCTATAGAAATCTTTAGGAAATCTTTTATAAGGTAAATTGTATTAGACTTGAAAGAAAACAATGAGTTAATAGTAATTAACTACTAATTTTTCCCCAATATTATATTTGAGAAAATTCAAAATATGCATTTGACAAACATTAATTGAAAATTGATTAGGTCTAAGGCATATATATATATAATACATAAACATATTTACATATGAAATGCTATGTTAGCAGTATTTGCTAAAGTAATAGCATTAGTGATATACTAATATTTTATACATATATTTTTATAAAATTTAATTTACAGTACCTTAATCAAATTGGGTTTTCAAGCAATATTTTTCAGCCATATGTAGATGCATATTTTATGTTTGTACATGTATGTTTATATACATGAACACATATATGTATATACAATCCCTGCCCATATGAAGATAAGGCATATATTCAAATACATGTAATACAAACTATAATAAGAAGTAGAATGACAAGTTAATAGATCTTCTTTGGGTAAGAGGAGAGAAACATCACATCTAACTGAGAGGATCAGGGAAATCTTCATAGAGGAGTTCTCAAGTTGAATGGTGAAGAATAAGAAGTTCATAAGAGAGAGAGTAGTATGTTCAACAGTAAGTCAGAATAGCTGTACTGTTGGGTTCATTAAGGAGAATTTAAGTAGGAAAAACCTAGAAAAATACATCTGAGGTCAAGTTGTAGAGGACCTTGGAAGACAAGTGAAGAAGTTTGGGGGTTTTTACTCAGTAAGCAGTGGGACAATATTTGGGGTTTCTCTAGGGACCTGAAAGCCATGAAAGCCATGGAAACCTTTATGATTATGAAGATTGTGGTGACACTGACAAAAATAGAAGTCAGAAGGAAAGGTATGTTTGATGACTAAGTTAAGGAGTTCAGCCTGAGTTATACTGAGTTTGAGGCACTGGTGAAGCATCTTTTTGAAGACATCAATAGTCATCTGGAAATGCTGATTCAGTTTAAGAAAGAGGTTATGGGTTGAATGAAAATAAAGATTTGGTAGTCAATTGCAATAGAGGGAATTGGTAGTTAAAGATCATGTGGTTTGGGTATTATGTGGAAATGGGATTAGACTCATTTTGTTTGATTCAAGAAGATAGAACTAGGAATAACAGGTAGAAATTATGGAGAGGCTTCTCTATTTGCCTAATAATTATAATCATTCAAAAGTGGGATGAGCTTCCTTGAAAGATTATAGGCTTCTTTTCATTGGAAATATTAAAATGGAACCAGGATGGCCACTTGTCTGAAAGTGATCCTTGCTCCAGTACTGAATGGATTAGATAACTTATAAAGTCTCTTCAAACCCTGAGAGTCTGTGAGTTTATGAGATTACCCCCAAAAAAAAAGGAAAGGAAAAAGAAAAAAAAAGAAAAGAAGTAAGCTCAGAAGAGTTAACTAAAAAGTATCCCTTTAAGGGAGTAAAAAGAGGAAGAATCATACAAAGAGCGATGAGTAATAATCAAAAAGCCAGGAAAGCACAATAAATTTAATAAACAGAAGCAACTTTGGTCATTATACATGTTTTTCTTTTGGGGCAATAAATATTGTTCTCTAAATAGATATTTAATTTATATTTGCCATTGAAGCAAGGAATACTTGTAAAAACTTGTCCAAATTTAAGGAGATGTTTCAGCTGTGATATAAACATGCCTTCAAAAATCAAAAAATTGGAATTTCTAATCTATTAAAATCAGTACCATACAAACTACAGTTCAAACTGTGTATACCCTTACACCCACCTGGGTCTGTTTCCCTAGGAGAGCAAGGAAAAAGGAAAAGAATCTATATGTTCCAAAATATTTATAGCAACTTTCTTTGTGGTGGCAAAAAATTAGAAACTGAGAGGATTCCTAAATAAATTGTTGTATATGATTGTGATGGAATACTACTACAGAGTAAGAAATGATGAGCAGGCTAATTTTAATAAAACTTGGAAGGAACTAAACAGGACAATGAATAGTGAATTAAGTAAAATCAAGAAACACCATATATATCTACAAAATTAATATTAGAAGAATAAATTGTGAATGTGAGTGAACTGAAATGTGGAAACATGAAAGACTTAATTTATATGACTATGTCTGTTTCCCAGTGTGAATCTTAAAACTGCTCAGACTCTACTTCAGAAGATTTGATTAAGCTATTCCCCATTCTCTAAAATGGAGGTACTTGGTCAGGAATGTATTGAGAACTTTAAAATTACTCCACCCTGCTCAGACAGTGCCTTAGGGGAAGATAAAGTTATAAACTCCTGACTGAACAATGAAAAGTCCCTAACTCATACTTATAGTGAAGCTAAAACCTTAAGCTAGGTCTATTTTTAGATCTAATACAAAAGGGTGCTAAGTACCTATAAAGGTTAAATTAATCACTAAAAGGTCAAGCAACTTACAAAAGGCAAGCTTAACAAAAGAGGTGTGAAGTACTCAAAAGATATAATCTACCCAGAGAGGATGAGAACTAAAGAGTGGTGAGAACTAAGAATGGGCAGTCCTGGGAAAAAGTGTCTACTGTGATTGGTAGATGTGAAAATTTAGGGGAGATGACATAAGAGAAAATTTCTTTAAAAGGAAGGAACTTATTGAATTTGAGTAGTTGGAGTTCGCCATGGAGGTTGGAGTTTGGAGTTAGTTGGAGGAGCTGGGTCTCTGAACTCAGTTCAAGAGTTGAGGATTTCAGTGAAGGACTAGAGTTTTGCTTGGAACGATCTTGTGGTGAGTGATAAAAGACTGACTAGTCTCCCTTAAGGCTCAGGCTTAGGCCATTTGGCCTAGGCCCTTTCTACTATTTTCCTTCTCTCTCTCTCTCTCTCTCTCTCTCTCTCTCTCTCTCTCTCTCTCTCTCTCTCTCTCTCTCTCTTTCCTTAATTCCTTCATTTGTATTAATTAAAATCTCCATAAAACCCAGCTGACTTGGATATTTTCATATTTGGGAATTTTTCCCATGGCGACCATTTATTTTTTATTTAAATCAAGACACTAAAAATTATCTTTACAGTTTTGGCAATCCACAGTCTTGAAACCCACATTTTCGCAGTTACACCAGACAATCCCTTCTATGATGTAGGGAGGGTAGAGATAGAATGGGAGGCTTATGGATAAATTCTGTTAATTAGAAAACAAATAAAAAGGAAACTTCTGATGCCCTTTTCCAAAATATCATTTCTATTGTTTTCTTTGAACAGTACTTCCCTATATCCATCCTCATTAAACAAATTAAAAAACCCAAATATTATCTCATTTATTCCTCACAACAACCAAGGTCTGTCTTCCAGTCTCTCCTCTGAGTCAATGCCAGAATTTCCAAACAACTGTCTGAATGTCTGAATCTGAATGAATGATTCAAATTCGAATGATCCGAATGTCCAAAAATGATCTCCTTCTGCCTTTTGGTCCTTTTTTTGAAGATCTTTTTCTTTTGTGTCACCTTCACTAAATTTCACGTCTACCAATCATAGAAGACGCTTTTCTCCAGGACTGCCCACTCTTTAGTTCTCACCTTCTCTGGTTAGATTATATCTTTTGGGGTTACTTAACATCTTTTTGTAGTTAAATTCTAAAAAAAGATTGTAGCTTACAATTCTAACTTGACTATAAAGGAAGAGCTAAGTACCTTCATTATTTCAATCAGGAGAGAGCAAAATCCAATCTTCACAAGTGCATAGATCAAGAAGAATACAAAGAGACCCTTCCATACTCCACTTATCCTGCAGTACTAAGAGTAAAAAGAAACATTTTGAATTTTAAACTGTCCAAACCTTTTGCCTCAAACAAATTACCAATATTTCAAAACTGAATAAATGTGATGGAGGTCACAGTATGAGGACACATGTATTGTTAAGATCTTGTTTTGATAAAATGACTTATTTCTCCAGGAGGCCATTTTAGCACTTTTCTCCAGCTGGTTTCACCTTTCACCAAGTATTTTGTCAAGTTCTCCTCCCCCAGTAACAGGACAATGGGTAAGTCTTATTTGCTTTTCCTTCTAATCAAGAATTGTCTTTAATAGGGAAATTCTAAGATACATACTCCTTCTACCTTTGTCCACAATTCAACTGAGGAACTCATCTTTAATTTTAGTCTTACAGAGTTGTCTGGGACACTGAAAAATTAAGTGATCTTCCCATAGCCACATAGTTTAAGTATTCTCAACTCTAGAGTTAGAGCCAGGTTTTCCTGATTTCAAGGCCTTTGCTTTATTCATTGCACCAAAGAAAAACACCTGCAAGTTAATTCTGAATAATTTTCTGGCTTTCAGTGGAACACATTTAGTTTATAAGTCAATTAAAAGATTGTTATATAATTAGTATATGACTTTGTGGAAACTTTTAAAGACAAAATTCTAGTAATTTACAATGTAGCCTCAAAATTAGGAAAGAGATTATTTTTATCCAAATCATTATGGAGAACAATTCATCACTATTTTAAAAAATCAAATGAGCTCTCCAATAAATTACTTTAAAAGTATATTAATATGATTCTCTGCAACTTAGCTACTTTATTTCAGCAGTCTGTTCCTCAAAACTCATTTCCAACAGTTCCCATTCTCTCATTGCAGTTGTTTTGGTTGATTTTCCTAATCCCACCAGGAATAAAATCGATATCAAAAACATAATCTATAAGAGAAGCCCAAGGAAAATTAATATTGGACTGTATTTGTCTACCTAGAAAGCCATAGAACCCCTAAAGTAGTTACAAAGAAGAAATCTTTAAGCAGGATAAGGGAGACAGAGTTCTCTACCATGGGACTTTCTAAGGTACTGAAGACCTTGGGGTCTTATATACAATTTGGGGAGGAGAGGAGAGGAGAGGAGAGGAAAGGAAAGGAAAGGAAAACGAATTAGTTTCCATAGAGACAAAGGAAGGAGAATTTCAGCCAAGAGCTGAATTCCTTAGAAGAGGCCTAGATATACCAACTGTTGTAAAGGATTAGCTTTGCAAAAAGCAAGAAGCAAGGAGATTGCACAGGGCAAGGACTGGGTCAACATTCTGAGAGGACTGAGTAGGGGAGAGGCAGTTGGGACCGACTGTTGTCTCTCTGGAAGAAGACAGAGAAGGAGTGGAGGTGTCTCTCTCTGAAGGGAAAAGACTTTGAAGCTGCCAGGAAATTGGACCATCTTGAAGGAGTGGTTGAGTGAGTGATTACCTCACACTGGTGGACAGTGTGTGGGTTAATCATCATTCCCCTTCTAATCCTGAGAGGACCTACAGAGCTGTCACTGGGATTTCTGCTTGATCAAAGAAAGGACTCCTGTGTTGTGAGATTTCTTTGGGCCTTTTGTCGTTGCCTCTAACAATCTTTCCTTAACTTTAATTTATTAGTTAGTTTAGTATGATTATAGAAAGTTTAGGATTTTAATATCTGGTTTAGGTTAGAAGTAATTTAGTCCCTGATTCCATTCCCTTCCTTTCTCCCTTTAGTTAATTAAACCTTTTATTTTATATATAGCTAGTTTGAACCCTTCTTTTAACCCACCCTATAACACAAGTGAGAAACTTCTAAGACAAAGGGTACTTAAGATTTGACTATATCTACTGCCATCTAGGCCAAGATCTTGGAAGTTTATTGTTCAGTCTAAGACAAACCTACTAATTCTATCTAGAGTGATTCAGAGGTGCCTGAGGGTTTCATAAAACAATCTGTCCTATTATTGGTAATATTTCTATGTAAAATCATTTTCCCCTCAGCCTACCAGGGTTAGGCTAAAAAAGCCTGCTCCTAAGGTAAGGTTGTGTGTCTCTCCCCAACCTCTTATCCTCAGGCTATCAAACCGTGTTGGGACTTTTTGTCTTTTGATAAAATCTTAAAAGCATAAAGGCAGTGCTAATCTGCTTGGTGAACCCTAAGCCCTTTGAAAGTATATTGGGTCAGCCAGGTGGCTGGAGGTGCTGGCTTTTCCTGGTCTGAGCATAGACCCATCTCTCCTGTCATCAAGTAAAGAGGGAGGAGTTGAAGAGCCCACCTCTTCTTTCAAACCATCCACTAGGGAGGTCCAAAGGACAAACTGTCAGGTCAGAAACAAGAGGCAGGACTCAGAAAAGGATCTTTACACAGAATAAGCCTAGCAAAAGATCTATTTTTTTTTTAATGGGATTGCATGCCCCCATTATTAAACAAATTTTTTGTTTTTATTGGTTAGGATCTAGACACTACAAACCCAAAGATAAACCCTCATAAAACATGCTATAGCTCTGATTCAGAACAATAGTAGTACTCTCTTGTTTTCAAATAATCTGAAAAGTCAGCATATTAGAGTTTAGAGAGGGGAAAAAATCTAGGCAATGGATTATTTTAAATGAAGTATGACAGCTGAAATAAGAAAGACAAGATGTAAAAGTGAAAAAACACTGGGCCTGGGTAAGAGTTCAAGCACTGATTTTGAGACTGGACCAGCCATGTGACCTTAGGCAAGTCCCTTCAGCTTTCTTAGCCTCTGTTTCTTCATCTGGAAGATGGAGTTGCCTAACTCACAGTGTCAACATAAGGGTAGCACATTGTACATTGTAAAGTACTATATAAATAAAACAGGATCAAGCATATAAAAACTATATTAAAGTAATGCCCTATTGGTGACCTGAAGAAATTTTCTTTAGGTCAAAGAACCAAGAATCTAGTCCAGTCCAACACACATTTATTAAGTGTGCTGTTTACAAGGAAGATAAATAATATGGCTGTTCATGAGTACAAGAGCAAGTACTCTTGCATATAGAAATTAGCATGTGTACTCTTCAATCTTAAATACTATATTTGTCTTTTTTTTTCCACAGTGTTATAATAAACCTGTTGATTGTAAAACATCCCAGCCTTCTCCAAGGATTAAGTCTAAAGAGGCAGTGTTCCATGAGCCCACCCAAGCTCATTTAGCCCTCTGCCTAAATTCTGTCTGTCACCAGCAGCCCAGAATGAATCCTCACATCACTGCCATGCACCCAAGTATTCCCAGAAACATAGCACTGAAACCCAAGAACCAAATGCCACTGACTCTCCATAGCCAACATGGCAGTACCTCCTCCTCTTCTCCTTCAGATAATGGAAATGAACATTAAGATACCACTTTATGTTGTCAATTTATTATCTATTAGTGACCAGTCCACTATGTATTGTTTGACCCCTCATTATATGAATTTGAGGTCTCTTAATCCTATAACTTGAGTTACTGACTCTGCCTTGTAGCTCGTCACACATCCTGTAAACTTTCTGGCAACAGAGACAACAGCTTCAGCCTCTTTTTTTTTCATTCCCTTTTTACAGGACTTACCAAACAATAAGATATCTAATCTATTGAAATCAATACCATATAGACCATAAACGTGTTGTCCCCCTTAGACACTGCCAACTATAGACTTTTCAGGGCATATGAGTCAATTTGGAGATAGGATGTTTTCTCAACATGAGACTTTACAGAGGGTGTGATTCATAGGATGTTGGTCCATTTAGTAAGGAACTGATGTAAGTAACACCAACCAGTCATAGCACAATCTCTATCTCTGACTCTAGCCAAATACAATTTGTTCCCCATCTATGGTGTCCTATGCTATTTCTCTCTCCTGTATATTATTTGGATTTTGTACACTTCCCCCAACTATAAAGAAGCTAATCTGTCAGTTGGATCTGTAATAAGCCTTGGATCTCTTATTTTTTTATCTTTATATGCCCATTCACTTTTGAATTAAATAATTTAGAATATTTTCCCACAGTTACATGATTTACGTTTTTTCCCTCTTCTCCTCTCTTCCCATTCCTGGGGCCAACAAGCAATTCCACTGGGTTTTACATGTATCATTGTTCAAAACTTATTTCCATATTATTATTTGTGATAGTGGGGAGCGGCTAGATAGCTCAGTGGATTGAGTGCCAGGCCTAGAGATGAGAGGTCCTGGGTTCAAATCTGACCTCAGACACTTTCCAGCTATGTGACCCTGGGCAAGTAGTTTAACCCTCATTGCCTAGCCCTTACCACTCTTCTGCCTTGGAACCAATACACAGTATTGATTCCAAGACGGAAGGTAAGGGCTAAAATATATATAATTTGTAATAGTGATCATTTAAAGTCAACATCCCCAATCATATCCCCATGAAACCATGTGATCAATTATATGTTTTTCTTCTCTATTTCTACCCCACCGTTCTTTCTCTCTGGATATGAATAGCATTCTTTCTTATAAATTCCTCTGGATTGTCCTGGGTCATTGCATTGTTGCTAGTAGAAAAGTCCACTAAGTTCTATTGTGCCACAGTATCCATCTCTTTGTACAATGTTCTCCTGGTTCTGCTCCTTTCACTCTGCATCAATTCTTGGAGGTCTTTCCAGTTGTACTAGCAAGGGATCAGGAACCAAAGCTTGACAGGTCTCCGAGAGGGAGGGAACAGATAAATAGAAGCACCACTTCTTCTCCCAGCCAGAACTGCCCCTGAGAAGGTGAAGTTGGATCAATGTCCAGAGCTGAAAGGTAAAGAGGAAATCCCCTTCAGTCTCTAGTTTCTCTTTCCTTCCCTGGATGGATATTATCTTGACCCTCTTAGTACATTTGAAAAATGAGATGTTCAGTTCTTCTAAATTAATATGGTTTATTTATTGTTTGGAGATTCAGGAATGGTAGATTTTGGGAAGAGGGAAAATAGGAAGTCCCTATTTCTATTTTCAACCTAAATTCCCTTCAGGGGTTGAGGGACTGGGTCCCTGAGGACCCTTGTGGAGTCAGGCTGGTGTAATTTCCTAATATAGAGAGATACAGCTTTTGAAGATATTAATGGAAAATCTTCTGGGTGGATAGTCTCTTGTCTTTTCCAAAGGGAAAAAGTCTCTATCCACCACTATTGAGGAAAGATAGTTGATCAGAGTTCTTCAGATAGATGAGGGATTATAGCAGGTTAAGCTCAGTGTAATGATCTTCTCCCTTTCAGTTAATAAGGGATAAGAACTCCTATTCAACCGTCCATCTGCTTTTCTTGACTAGAGGTTCTAGTCCCATCCCCTGTTGTCAGCCAAAGTTCCATTTTCTTCCTGCATGAGGCTTCCTTGTAAATCAAGTCCTTGCAGTGAAGTCTGTACCTCTCCTGTCCACACAGTTCACATGGAATTCTCCCAGTTCATCATTCCTTTTTGCACAATAATATTCCATCACCATTAGATACCACAATTTGTTCAGACATTCCCCAATCGATAGACACCCCCTCATTTTCAAGTTTTTGGGTTTTTTGCCACCACAAAGAGCATAAGTCTTGGTTCTCTTAAAAAAATTTTTTTTAATTTTTAAAAATGTTTTTAGACTACACATCAATGAATTACATTACAGTTTTTAATATTTGTTTTCAGCCTTTTTTGAAATCCATATTCTTACCCTCCATCTCTCCCCTCTCTCCTATGAAGATTAAATTAACTCTCCCCTGCCCATTTCTAGATTTAATCACCAAAAGTATATACACTCCACTCATAATTGAGTGGGGGAGGTCTGTGACCTACATGTACAATAGTGGGTGATGAATCAGAATTGACTGACTGCCCCCTGGGCAGTCCTAAGCCAAGCTTTGGATGTAATTGGTACACAACAAATGGAAGAAAGTCACAGGAAGTGACAAAAAAGAATGATCTTTAAAAATGCCAAGAACTTCCTGTGAGCTTCTCTTTGGTCTTTTGTCTTCGATTTGACTTTGGAGGAGCTTGGGCTTGACATTTCAGACTGCTTCCCTTTGAACTCACACATGGTAAGTGAAAGGTTTTCCTTAGCTTACTTTTTTTTTTAATTTTTTTTAAATTTTTTTAATTCAATTTTTTTAATTTTTATTTGGTCATTTCCAAATATTATTCATTGGAAACAAAGATCATTTTCTTTTCTTCCCTCCCTCCCCCCCACTTCTCCCATAGCCCACGCGCGATTCCACTGGGTATCACATGTGTTCTTGATTCAAACCCATTTCCATGTTGTTGGTATTTGCATTAGAGTGTTCATTTAGAGTCTCTCCTCAGTCATATCCCCTCCACCTCTGTAGTCAAGCAGTTGCTTTTCCTTGGTGTTTTTACTCCCACAGTTTATCCTCTGCTTGTGGATAGTGTTTTTTAGATCCCTGCAGATTGTTCAGGGACATTGCATTGCCACTAATGGAGAATTCCATTACCTTTGATTGTACCACAATGTATCAGTCTCTGTGTATAATGCTTTCCTGGTTCTGCTCCTTTCACTCTGCATCAATTCCTGGAGTTTGTTCCAGTCCCCATGAAATTCCTCCACTTTATTATTCCTTTTAGCACAATAGTATTCCATCACCAACATATACCACAATTTGTTCAGCCATTCCCCAATTGAAGGGCATTCCCTCGTTTTCCAATTTTTGGCCACCACAAAGAGTGCAGCTATGAATATTCTTGTACAAATCTTTTTCCTTATTATCTCCCTGGGGTACAAGCCCAGCAGTGCTATGGCTGGATCAAAGGGCAGACAGTCTTTTGTCGCCCTTTGGGCATAGTTCCAAATTGCCCTCCAGAATGGTTGGATCAATTCACAACTCCTCCAGCAATGAATTAATGTCCCCACTTTGCCACATCCCCTCCAGCATTCATTACTTTCCATTGCTGTCATGTTAACCAATCTGCTAGGTGTGAGGTGATACCTCAGAGTTGTTTTGATTTGAATCTCTCTGATTATAAGAGATGTAGAACACTTTTTCATGTGCTTATTAATAGTTTTGATTTCTTTGGCTGAGAACTGCCTGTTCATGTCCCTTGCCCATTCATTGGAGAATGGCTTGATTTTTTGTAGAATTGATTTAGCTCTTTTTCCTTAGCTTTCTGAAGGGACTAGCCTCAGGAGAGACTCACCCTCTTGAGAGAGGCTCCCTGCATCCCCAGGTCCTCAGCTCAAGGCCAGGGCCCCTCCAGGTAAGGACTAACTATCCCTGCCTATGTTGAGCCAGGGCCAGAGCAAAATACTTATTGTATAGTCTAGATATCTTACCCTATCCTCTCTGATTTTCTTTCATTCTTTCTATATTTTATAAATAAATTGCAAAATAAATCTCTTTGGAATTAATTAAAATTCCTGGTGTCCCTACTCTTAAATAATCTAATCCAACCTTTTATAAAAACCTCTCACATTTTCTATCCTCTTATACTCCCCAAGGTAATTAGTAGTTGTAAATTTAGATTTGATTTGGTCAATATTTATTCTGAAAATAAATCATAATGTGATCTCACTTATAGTGAGATATGTTCTCTTATTAGGGTAACTGTAGTAAATCAAAATTTAATGCAAATCAATTTTCTTTTCATCATTAAGGCATTGTCCTAGAAAGTACATGGATTAAAAAACTTTAGTTAAAAATCAAATCTCAGAAATTTATTAGCTGTGTGACTTTAAGCAAGTTGCATCATTTGTTTGCTTTAGTTTCCTAATCTGTAAAGGGAATAATAATAATACCCACCTCCTAGAGTTGTTGTTAGGATCATGTAATTGTAAAGTGTCACTATATAAATGTCAACAAGCATTATTAAGTGTTTACTGTCTACAAGGAAGATAATTTATTGCAATTATTATTTTTATTGAATGTAATTACTCTATACTAGATTATTCTAGACTGAATTTTAGATGTGATTAGTACAAAATACCAACTGATAAGATGAATGATTTTTTATGTAAAATAAGTTAGAAATGCATTCAGCTGAATTGTTGTCATCTCACTGGTAATGATTATTATTTCATGTTTTAGATACATTATATTAAGTATGTTATTATTGTATTTTAAAGTAATTTCTTATTTTGTGAAATTTAGTTAACCTCGGCATCCAAAATGCTATTAGAAAAGTGACTTATTTTTTAAGCTGGATGTTGTTAGATTGTAAATTGAGTTGTTAAAAAATGTGGCCAAAATGTTTAAAAATTGTTAATTGTATATATTTGCTTTAAAATGGATAATAACAGGGGCAGCTGGGTAGCTCAGTGTATTGAGAGCCAGGCCTAAGGACAGGAGGTCCTAGGTTCAAATCTGGCCTCAGATACTTCCCAGCTGTGTGACCCTGGGCAAGTCACTTGACCCCCATTGCCTAGCCCTTACCACTCTTCTGCCTTGAAACCAATACACAGTATTGATTCCAAGAAAGAAGGTAAAGGTTTTTTTTTTTAATTAATAAAAAATAAAATAAAATGGATAATAAGAACTTACTGTTGGGAGAAGAGGTAACAAAGTACTTTTTAAGTTATCTTTATCTGTTGGTTCTTTGGGGATTTCTGCTTGGGCAGAATCACAAGGTCTTATCAGCCTGCCTGACCATATGTTGAAATTTAAAAATCTGGGGCCACCCCCTACAGAGTTGGGAAAGTGACTAGGTTCTGTTATAGTAGAGGGTAAGTTTTATCTGCTAGATTATTTGGTTATCACTTATGGAAATTATGAAACTATACATGTTAATAAAATGAGTATGAAGTTACATCTTTGAACCAATGGACTTTAGAATCAGATTTTATTTTGCCTTAGAGGTTACTATGCAGTACATATTTCTATTAGTCTGGAAATTTATAGTAATCAACATTTTGGGAGGTTTTTAGTCAATTATCAAGTATTCATTATGTCAGCCTGCAATAACCACTCATACAGTAGTGGAACAAAAGAGATTTATTCTAGGAAAAGGAATTACAAGTTGAGACCAGAGCCAGGCAGAGAGTGATTATATTACAGTCAAAGGAGGAGGAAGGAAGGGCCTTTCTATGGAACACCAGGAAGCTGAAGGTTTACCACTTTGGCCAGAGCTTCATAAGGCAGACTGGTGCCAATCAGGGGCAAGGAGTTGGTGGGGATGGGAATAATAGTGAGGTAGTTCTCTCAGTTTACATGTCACAAATCTTGGAAAGATCACAAGGCTGGTTTCAACTACTTTTGACAATTTCAAGCTGATGGATGAATGAGAATTAAGGACTTTAAAGGAGAAAAATGTGTCAAAGGTTATGCAGATGTAAGTTAATTCAGCAACTATATATGTTCAAAATGTGATTATTCTTAATTTATATATGAAAAACACATGAAATGTCATTATATATGCACCTTGTTAACTGTTGTTGTTGCTGTTGTTCTTTGCACTCAAAGAGGATCAAAATGACATCACTGCATGATGTCTTTGGCTTACACATAAATTGGATTTAAGTAAGGTAGTTGCACAAAGCCACAAGCCTCACTCTTTCTTCCAGAGGCACTGAAGCCCTGTGGCAAGGTAAAAGTCAAGATGACTGGTGATGGCTCAGGATGCTGTTGATGACCTTGGCTTCTTTGATGTCTAGATGTCTAACCAAGCTCTAAGCACTCTACAGAGTCTGCTTCTGATGCCTTCATGGCCATTGGAACAAATTATTCTTATCCACACATTCTCCCAGAGGAAGTCTTAACATGCCTGGGGTAGCTTACTTCCCCCAACTCACCTACAGATTTGAGGCCTGCAATTACCTTTAAGGATTGTGTTTGTGTTGAAAATGTTTTTTTTTTTAAACCCTTACCTTCCCTCTTGGAATCAACACTGTGTATTGGTTCCAAACCAGAAGAGTGGTAAGGATTAGGCAATGAGGATCAAGTGACTTGCCCAGGGTCACACTACTGGGAAGTGTCTGGGGCCAGATTTGAACCAGGACCTCCTATCTCTAGGTCTGGCTCTCAATCCACTGAGCTACCCAGTTGCCCTTTTGAAAACGTTTTTTTTTTTTAAGTTTCTCGTTCTTTTAAATTGATATAGTAATAATATCCTCCTAAGGGGGGAATTGGATATAAATAAAGATATAATATAAAAAGTTTCAAAATTGCGCAGGGTAGAAGATTTTATGTCATGTTTGTTTTTAACTCTTACCTTCTCTCTGAGACCCAATTATACCTATTGGTTGTAAGGCAGACAAGTGGTAAGAGCTAGGCAATGGAGGTTAAATGACTCGCCCAAGGTCACATAGCTAGGAATTATCTGAGGCTAGATTTGAACCCAAGACTTCCCATCTCTAGGCCTGTCTCTTTATCTGCTGAGCCATCTGGCTGCTCTCAGAAGATTTGTTGTTAAAACTTAGAGTTTTAGGGTCCTGACTAATATGACATTTTAAAATGTTTCCTAACAGCATAACAATTTGCTAACTTATAAGGCAGTTGAAGGTAGTAAAACTGAAAGTTTTCCTTTTGTGCACCCTAGCTTACATGTCTACTTTGAAAAATATTAATCTTTACCTAAAAGAGCTCACCTTAACATGTCAGGCTCTCATGGATTTCTTTTTAAGATTTTCTCTTTATACTTTTCATAGTAATGTCCATATCAGGTACAAGGTTAGGTAAAAACTGGTAAGATGTGACATCTTAAACTATCCAGTTTTGAATGAATTATGGGTTCTTGATTCTTGAGATGGTTATTGGAAAACCAGATTTAGGAGGGTATATTAATAGTATGAGTCAACTAGGTGGTATAATGCATAGAGCAGCAAGCATGGAGTCAGAAAGACCTGAGTTCAAATATGGCTTCAGGCACTATGTGACCCTGTGCGAGTCCCTCAACCTTATTCGCCTCAGTTTCCTCTTCCACAAAATGAACTGCAGAAGGAAATGGAAAGCCACTACAGTATCTTTGCCAAGAAAGTCCCAATTGGGGCCATGAAGAATTGGACACAACTGAAATGACAAAACGATCAACAAATTATGTTGAGATCTGTTTTGCAAAACCTTATGGCAGAAACATCTAACAATCTCTGAAAGCAACCTGAACCAGAGAAGCAGATATTCTAAAAAAAACTCCTTCATTCAAAATTGCTCCAAGGATATTCTAGAAGACCCAAGAAGAGAGGTTTTCAGAAAGTCGATAACTGCATGAGACATCTGAGCCCTAAGATATAATGTGCTGATGAAAGGGAGATTAGGAATGGGTTGCAGAGGAGACAATGTTTGCTCTTCTGTTTCCTTCCTTCCCCATGTGATGCTATCCTTGTCAAGCCTGTTAAAGGGAAGAGAGCCCCTGTAAAGATGGTGTAAAGGGGTGACTGGGGTTTGGCTTTATCCGGTCTGACAGGGTAGTCTCTTCAAGGCCAGCAAAAAAGGCTGCTTTCTCTGGCTAAAGCCAGTAAGTAACCAATATGACTGCTTCTTCAAGTTAACAAAGTTTAATAAAGCTTGTAACTGGATGTGGGGATAAGGATGTGGGAAGTGGATTATTCCCTAACTAATAACGCTAATTTATTACCCACCAAACTGACTTTGCTTTAAAGTCTCTGGTCCTCAGCAAGCTGGGGCTACTCTGATTCCACTCTCTGCCTGATAATTTCCCCTCTATTCTAACTAAATCTAGGCTAAATCCACATAGGAACAAGTCTCCAGAATATAGATTGAAATAAAGGTGACGTCAGGAGTCAGGAGTGATCACATCTATCCTAATGAGGCTGAGCCTCCCACAGGCAGCCTGAATAGTTCAATCAGCTCCCTTACAGATTAGATCTTCTCAGAGTAACAGGAGAGTTATAAACTCCAGCGATTTTCAGGCTTAAGTTAAATTATCTCTCAGGAACAATTTGAACTTTCCAAGGATCAGAGCTGGTTTTAGAGATGGTTGTGCCTCCAGTCAGAAACCAACTTCCCTGACTGGCTGTTGCAATCCCAGCATTCCTCTCTCCTCAAGATTTGAACAGGGTTAACTCCTGTCTTGCTTCACAACATTCCATGTCACTCTGCTTGTAAATCATGTTGCCTTTCCAAAATCTCCTCTCACAAGCCTTAGTTACCAAATGGGACTGCTCCAACAGAATTCATCAATGTGTTGGTTACAGGTGATCTAAAGATCAAGATCAAAGGGTGGATTGTTATAAGATTTAACCTGATGGGTTTGGGGGCCATGGGACAAAAAAGTCCCATTAGAGTAGAAAAACTGAGTTAAAATTTCTTTAGTCCCTGCTCCTATATATTGGGGTTATAGCATTAGAACAAGGAGAAACAAGCCCAAACTAAACATGATTCCATCAAGGGGCCTTTGCTGTATCATAGGACACACATACACACATATATGCAGACACACCTATATATACAAATGCATATGAATATATGTACATAGATATAGATAAGTTTATATATGTGTGTATATATGTATTAAAAAAAATACATTGGGTGTGTTATGGGCACAAACACCTCTGTAATCTGGAAAATCAGTATAAATTTTTTGGCTCTCCCTTTGTCCCCGAGAAGTCTGAATTTTTTCTTTTTCTTTTGAGTAGTTTTTCTAGTAAAATAAATTGTATATATTCTTCATATTAAATGGTAAAATATGTTGATATTATACTATATCATATATATTTTATGCATTTCTGAGTTTCTAAACTTTTTCTATGTCATCTGCTGGCCTTCACATGTCATCTGTAACTTCCACAAAACTCCCCCCAAATTCTCATTTATCATTTCTTTGGCTCAAGAACAATCTCATTCTTTTTCATATACCCCATGATGACTCACTGTGCCCTTCACCTAGTAGGCACTAAATAAATGTACTGTCATTAAAATCACTACAAATACTACTACTCATTGAATATCTTTTGGCTTATATCTCTTCCTGAAACTCCTTCCCATTCAAATATCTATTGTATCCTATTCAAATATCCATACCACATGGAATTTTAACCAATAAATAAAAGTCATTTCTCTGAATATAACATCATTTATGAGTAGGGGCATGCTATTTGTTAATAAAGAATGGGTCAATCATGTATAAAGTGAGATGCAACTGTAAAGATTAAAATTTAGGGGAGAGGGGGAGACTGAGGCATCTGAGGCAGGTAGAAATTAGTTTCTCTCTGCAAGGAGTATTATATTTTTTTAGAGGTTTATTAAAGGTTAAAGATTAAAAATATACAAGTAAGAAACATGTGCCTAGGCCAGAGGCCTAGACAAAATAACCTCACATCATGGAAGAGACGCTCCTGCTCCAAAAAACGGAAGTCCAAAAAGGCCGAGCCCTTCAAAAGCCTTTGCTTAAATATCTTCTCGATCTCGGCCCAGGTGAGATTACAAGGCATTCTGGGGAAGTAGAGCAAAGGCTCATGGGGATTGTAGTCCTGTATTCGAGTCTATTTTTTACATCCCCCCGTGTGATCATTTGTGGAAAAATTAATTTTTCCCCAAAAGGATCATAAAAACATAATAAACTTAAAAGATTACAATAGTGTGAGGATAAGAGAAAAAAGAATAAAACCAATAATTTCTGAACACATTGACAAAAAGCCGTTAGGGGGCAGTCCCCTTTGGCATAAAAGTATACATACAAATAAATGTTCAATCAACCACACCCAAAGTTCAATTTTGTGCAACTTGTGGTCTGGAGGCTTCTTCATGGTGGCTTCTCCAACAGTTCAGTTCTGGATTCAGAGAGGTAGCATCTTCCTTATCTAAAATTCTTCTCAAAAGGAATTTAAACTTTGCAATTTAAATAATGATATTTTTTTTACATTCCCCCGTGTTGTGGGTGATTGAAAGATTCAGAATCAGTTAGGGATGCATGGCTGAGGTATGAGGTATATGAATCAATTGGCAAGAGATATGCAAGGCTTTCTCACCAAAAAATGAGATCCATTTCCTCTTTGTATCTGGCCATGATCACTGTGAGTAGAAGGCAAATGAATTGAACAAGGTTAACAATTTTTTCATCTTTAAAAATACAGTAGTACAACTATGTAGATATCAAAATCCCCAAAATTCTCAATAGCCCAATTAATTACAATAGCAAACAAACACACTTTCATATTTCACATAAGTTGCTGTATGACATTTTTAAAACCTATGAATTGATGGACATTTGTCACAATTTTTACAAACATAGCAATCTTTCAACCTTGGTATTTAAACATATATTTTTTTTTTAAACAAAGTAAAACTCATCTTGGGTTTAGAACATAATCAAGAAATCTATATATCATCCTGGTAGAAGTAAAATAGTGAGCTGAAGAGCATAAATAAAGGGGTGCTCCTTGTTCTTGGAGGCTTTTCCCAAGGGTACAAATGCCCTGAAATTAACTGCCCAACTTCCATTCGCATGTGGGAAGGTTGGGGGTTATAAAATACATTTCACTTCAGCTACTAGAATGGGCCTTACCTCGTGGTAGGGGCAGGCAAAAATAACCAGACTGTTAAAAAAAAATTCCAAAAATCATATTTAAAAAACCCTTAAAATCAAATCATTTGAGGTATTTAGCACATTAAATTTCCAAAGGTTGTTAATACAATTATAACCAGTTCTGAAGTCCATCTATCCTCAGCAAAATAGAAAAAAGCTGTTTTTTCATATATGGGCTTATTCACAATAATATTTGTTCAACACAGTTATAGGGGGAAAACAACAGAATTTCAAAACTCAGTACATTCAAAATAAATTCAATCAACCTTCAGTTCAAGCAGAATAATATTGAATCCAGTAATATATGAACTTAAAATCACAAAGTTAAACCTTAAACAAAACAATGCAATATAATACAGAGATTTTTATAAACCATTGGAGTCTGAAATGCCTTAGAATGTAGTCTTTAGTCTCTTCAAAGTTCCTTGGGTTGTTTTTTCTTGTTTGTTTGTTTTTAATTATCCATTTAAATGTCTATTGTCCGAAGGTAGAGTAGTAAAGGCTAGGCTACGGGGTTCAAGGGATCCGTCCAGGGCCCCATAGCTGGGAAGCATCGGAGGCCAGATTTTAACTAGAGACCTCCCGTCTCTGGGCCTGGCTTCCAGTTCGCTGGGCCACCCATTTTCCTCCCCAAAGTTAAAGTTGAATCTTTGGGTTGAGTCTGCTCCCAGACAGGCAGGTAAAATCAATGAAACTGCCAGAAGAGTCAAAAATCCTTTTAAACAGCCCATTGTTTTTAGGTTTCTGTTTGAAAAGTCTGTTTCTTCTCTCTAGTCTTTTCTCTCTTTCCCCTCTCTGATCCCCCTGCGGCCAATACCCCCATCCACGTGGAGGCTTAGCCTAAGGGAAAATTTCCCGGTCTCCTTTCCCTCTCGTCTCTCCCCTCCGCCCACGTGGCCAATACTGTTACCAGCTGGTCGCAATGAGTCCTGAGCGATCTGCTCCAAGGATCTGGGTGATGAGCCGGCTGGGGTTGTGCTCGAGGGTCTGGGGCGCAGAAATAGGAAGGCAGCGGGCTGGTGAGAGGCCAGGAGCTGGAGCTGGAGCGGCTGCGGGGGGTGGGCAAGGCCGGGACCAGGTACCAGGTGAGGACAATCAGGGCTGCAGGCTGAGGCAGGAAGCGGTGGGGCCGAGCCAGGTGGGGTGGGCAGCAGGTCCGGAGCCCGTAGCAGCTTTGTGAGGGAAGAAAACCTTGGCCAGAGAGTTATGGCTCAAAAAAATTTCTAGGTACTAGATATTAAAACTGAATTTAAGATCAGAAAAGAAATCAGAAGATTGAAAGTTCTTTTTCCCGTAGTGGTTAGCCAAACTGCAAAGATTAAAATTTAGGGGAGAGGGGGAGACTGAGGCATCTGAGGCAGGTAGAAATTAGTTTCTCTCTGCAAGGAGTATTATATTTTTTTAGAGGTTTATTAAAGGTTAAAGATTAAAAATATACAAGTAAGAAACATGTGCCTAGGCCAGAGGCCTAGACAAAATAACCTCACATCATGGAAGAGACGCTCCTGCTCCAAAAAACGGAAGTCCAAAAAGGCCGAGCCCTTCAAAAGCCTTTGCTTAAATATCTTCTCGATCTCGGCCCAGGTGAGATTACAAGGCATTCTGGGGAAGTAGAGCAAAGGCTCATGGGGATTGTAGTCCTGTATTCGAGTCTATTTTTTACACAACTCAGTCTTTTATATAGAGATGTGCCTTCCTACTGATTGGCCTGATGGTGTCTCATTGGGACCTCCTCTGATAGTGATGATTGGTAAATATTTTTATGAGGAGGTGGGTGTGAGATCTCAATTCCTCCCTCATTACTTCATCATAGGTAGGGGAAGGACGACTCAGATGGGTGGATCTCTATAGCTTCACTAAGCTAGGGAAGTGTGGCCCACCCACCCTTCTCTGGTTATTTAAGGAAATGAAGTATCATCTGGTTTATGAAAGCCAGCTTCCTTTAGAAATCCACGACTACAAAAATATTACTTGCCTCCATCAGCTTTTCCCTGGCTATTTCCCCTATTGGTAGAGCAGGTCCCCCCAAATCTAGGTGAGAGGTCTAGCAAGGTCTAGCAAAAGAGTGCTGGGGAGAGGAAGCGTCCCGCATCTAGACTGCCGCCATGCTTACCTGGAAGTTCTGCTTATATTTTCTTTAGAACCATGGGATGAGTGGAAAAGGCTAACTCCTTTCCTGGATTTTCTGAAGGGACTAGCCTCAGGAGAGGCCTACCCTCTTGAGAGAGGCTTCCTGCATCCCCAGGTCTTCTGCTAAGGCTGAGGCCCCTCCAGCTAAGGACTAATTAGCCCTGCCTGGGTTGAGCCAGGGGTTGGAGCAAAATACTTAGTGTGTAGGTTAGATATCTTACCCTATCCTCTCTCTGATTTTCTTACTTTCACTCTTTCTATATTTTATAAATAAATTGCTAAAAAAAATCATTTTGGAATTTATTAAAATTCCTGGCGATACTACTCTTGAATAATCCAGTCCAATCTTTTATATTAACCCCTAACACGCTCTGGCTCTTACAATCCTCCCTTCCTCCCTCCCCCCAAGCATGAGAGCCTAATCCAGTCTCTTAACCAAAAATACCAGATGTCCTGCCAGGAAATTACTAGTGTAAGAATTTCATGAGAAACATAGCTAGTGAGTCACACATTTGATATATTGATTTATTATCCTATAGAAAACTCTTAAGTTTTGGTGAGGTAAACTAAGTCATTGTACTAAAATTGTAAATCATTACTAACCATTGTCCATGTAAAAAGCTTACCTAATTCCTTAGCCTATGTCACTTTCTCTATAAAATACTAGCTGTGATCAATAAACCTTGCCTCTGATTGCTACCAGCTTCATTGGCCCTCCTGACGTGTGTCATCTTTTTCCCCATGTCTCATTCTCCTCACCCCTTTGGGACCATGGAATGCTTGTCAGTCACCTGATAGGAATCCCCTAGATATTCAATTCCCACACTGCCTCTATGCTTTATTACTCCTTAGGGACCCTGTCTGTACCACTAGTCTGATTTTTTTTCCCTTTCTACAATTTAGGGTAATATGGCCCTAATAACCTCTTGTTTTGTTTTCCTTCTGTTCTTCCCAGCTCTTGTGTTCTTCCAAGGTAAACTCTTTGCTATTCTTTGTTCCCATTAAAAAAACAAACACTTCAATATGACCTGGGGAGTGTGCCACCATTACCACAGCCTACCCTTTCTCCACTTTCTGACCATAGATTACATAAAATGAAAATTTTTTTCATACAAACAGAACCAATGCAAATAAAATTAGAAGATAAGCGTGAAAACTGGGAGTGCGGAATCTTTGTAGCAAATTTCTCTGATAAGAACGATTTCTAAGAAAAATAGAGAACTGAATCAAATTTGTAAGAATAGAAACCATTCTTCAACTGATGAGGGGTCAGAGACTGTGAATAGGAGGTTTTCAGAAGAAGATATCCAAGGTATCTATATAGTCACATAAAAAATACACTAAATCACTAATAGAGAAATGCTAATTAAAAGAACTCTGAGATACCACCTCATATCTATCAAATTGGTTAAGATGACAAAAATGGAAAATGACATGCTGAAGGGGCCAAGGGAAAATAGATATAATAATGCATTGTTGGTGGAGCTGTTGAGTTCATCAAACCATTCTGGAAAACAATTTGGAACTATGCCCCAAAAAACTATTAAATTGTGCATACTCTTTGATCCAGTGATATTGCTACTTAGTCTGTATCTCAAAAAGATCAAAGTAAGATGAGTATATATATACATATATATATATATACACACACATATATATATATATATCAACTCCTTTTGTAGTGGCAAAGAATTGGAAGCTGAGGAGATACTTATCATTTGGGGAATGATTGAAGAAGTAATGAAATGATATGACATGATACTATTGTACTGTAAGAAATAATGAACTAGATAATTTCAGAAAAACCTGGGACCATTTGTATGAATTGATGGAAAGTAAAGGGAGAAGAGAAGAGCAATTTATACAATAAAAAGCAATATTGTAAAAAGAATTGATCTTGAAAGACTTAATAACTCTGATTAGCACAATGATCAACCATGATTCCAAAGGACTTATGATAAAACATGTTATCCACCTCTAGATAGAGAGCAGAAGGACTAGTTCAGAACTCTCTTTCCTTTTTTCTTTTTGGATAGGGTTAATTCAGAAATTACTTCACATAACTCTCTCTGGATTTTTTTTTCTTGCCTTCTTAATGGGAAGGGGAAAAGGATAAGAGAGGGAGAGAATTCAGATGTGAGAAGAAATTAAAAAATAAAAACAAAAGCAAGTATCTTATGCAATGGGGATCCTTAGAATATTTTCCCAAAAATATGGTAGTAAAGAATACCCATTTCCCCCAATATTATTTGATATAGTTCTAGAACTTCTAGTTATAGCAATATGAGAGCAAGAAATTAAAGGCACAAAAAGAGGCAAAGATGAGATATACCTCATGATTTGATGTCTTACTTGAGAATTAGAGAATATCAGCAAAGGTACTAATCAAAATAATTAATACATTCTACAAAGTCATAGACTAAAAAATAAACCTTCAGAGGTCCACTATATTTTTATATAATAACTAAATCCAAGAGGCAATAAAACAAAGGGAAATCTAATTAAAAACAAATTTAAAAATTCATAAATACATGAGAATTAATCTACCAAATCACACAAAATACTTTTGTAAATCCAATTACAAAGTATTTCTTAGGGAAATAAAAGAACAACTTAAATTACTGGAGGAATATTCAGTACTAATAGCTGGAATGTGTCAATAAAATAAAAATGAAAATATTACTTAAATTAATTTACATTTTAATCCTACATGAATTAAATGATCAAAAATACATTTCATACATCTTGATAAAATAATAACAATTCACTTGGAAAAATAAAATATGTATCATATCATGGGAAATGATGAAAAGAAGTAGAAGATAAAGGGTGAACTGCACTTTCAGACTTGAAAATAATATAAAGCAGTTATAATCAAAACTATCTGATATTTGGTTAAAAAAGAGAGGTAAATAAATGGAACAGGGAGAATCAGAAACAATGGAATTTGGTAACCCAATGTCTAATAAACCCCAAAATACAAATTACGTAGGAAAGAACTCTATTTGACAAAAACTGCTGGGAAAACTGAAAAACATTGTGGCAGAAATTAGGTGTAGATCAACATCTTATACCATATTCTACAATATGTTCTAAATGGTACCTTACAAAATTAGAAGAGAAGCAAATCATATATCTTTCATTGCTATAAGTAGATATATTAACCAAACAAGAGATAGAGGCAATTACAAAAGAGAAATTGATAGCTTTGATTACATGAAACTGTAAAGCTATGTAACAGAATTAATGCATCTAAGATAACATTTGTATCATATTTTTCTGTGAGAGCCTGTATAAAGATATATAAATATATAAAAATGTAAGTATACATATATGCATATAGATAACTGTTGAAAGGATATGAACAAGGAGTTATCAAAAAATTATGAACTATTTGCAAATATATAAAAGAATGTTTCCATTCACTATTAGGAAGAGATATGCAATAGCCCTGAAGTTGAATCTCAAAATCCTGTAACTTGGCAGAGATGATAAACATGGAAACAGTCAATATTGGAGGGTTGTGGGAAGATAGAAGCTCCATGTAGCAGTCCAGCCCATAGGTATTATGGAGAGACAAGGATTGTGAGTGAGCACATGGCCACCCTGCGCATGGCAATGAGCTCTATTCCCAGCATGGCTGAAGTTTAGGTGCGAAACCTTGCTTCCCTTTGTCTCACTCGCCCGAGGATAATAACCCCACCTTCACCTTGTCATAAGTTGCATTAGCCAATGGCAATACACCAGGTAACTCATCCATATGTATTGAAGTATCATGTAACTGATCAATATGTATTGAGCTCATTTGTATATCAAAGAGAATAAATGGACGAGACACAGCCAGCCCGCCCTCTGGGAGGACACCGACAGGTTTGCAAAGGAGCAACTTCTCCCCTTTCTCTCTCCTCTCTATCTTTCTCCCTGAGGCCTGGTCTTTAGGCCAGGCCTTCCTCTCTCTCTCTCCCTCTTCTAATGCTAATACCTAGCGTTATCTACCTCCTTTAGTTTCTGATCTCCTTTCCTTCTGAGCTAGCATTATCCTCTGACCAGTGCAGTGTTAAATTGAGATCATTGGATGGGAATAGCCTGAATTAGTAACCACCAGTGGTCGGAGCAGGCTGTGGCTCCCGAAAATTAATAATTGATTACTGACTTGATTATTTACATCTCTAAAACCGGCTCGTTCACGCCCTTCGCGGAATCCAAAACTTCTATCCTGTTTCTATCTTCTCTCCTTGCAACCTCTCGCGGGCCAGGAGGTTGTACTCCAACACTTTTATGGCTAGCTATGAATCAGTACAAGGGTTTTGGAATTATGCAAATAAAGTGACCAAAACATCCATACTCTTTGCCTCAGATTCCATTATTGGGCATTTTACTCCAGGAAGGCTATCGATAAGAAAGTCTCCATATAGTTCAAAATATTTGTAGCAGCATTTTTTTTTTTGTGAGAGCAAAGAAACAGAAACAAAGTAGATACCCATCAGTTCGGGAATGATTAAATAAATTGAAGTATATGAATGTGACGAATGCGGAGTGTAAGTAAAGACTTTTATGAACAAATATAGAGGAAAGTAAGTAAAGCCAAGAAAATAACATAGACATTTATTACAAAAATGCAAATGGAAAGAAACACTACATACAAAAGTTAAAAATGAATGCTGCAAAATTATTAAGAACAAGCATGGCTCAAAAGAAAGGCTTTGAAAAAGGCTCCTCCCTCACCTCTTTGCAGATGTGGAGATCTACAAGTTTTGCTCATTGCATCTATTTCCAAAATTTTTACATATGCTTTTCCTCTTAAAAAAATATAAATATATAAAATGTTTATAAAATGGGTTTGCTCCCTAGGAGGTGGGAGAAAATTATTGGGGAAATTATGATGATATGAAAACCAAAATAAAAGCACTATGATGATATTTTAAAACATTAATAAAATTTGTTTTAAAATAAATGTTCCTAGGAAATGTTTGGGGAGCTTTGCAAATGTATAAATCATTCTGCTTTTCTGTTTATTCTGGACTCAACTTCTTATCCATTTGTATTATCTGTTCCAGATACACATGCTTAGGGACAAGTTCTACATACAGGCTCTCCATTCACCTGCATGCTATCTATAGCTTTATTTCCCAGGGATCCAACAAGAGTCCTACTTAAATTGGCTTTCTCTTAGTATGTCTATTTATGTGACCATCTATGTTTATAATCAACAACGAGGAATCAATATATGAAGTAATTTTCCAAAGGTAATTTTGATTTTAAAGGAGATTTGAAACTTCCCCTGTAGCTCAAGATTCAGCTTCTAGAACGGGATTCCTAACTTGGTCCATTAACTTAAAAACATTTTTTTGAAAACTTTATTTAAATATAATTGATTCTCTTTTTTAATAGTACATGCTTTCATCTTATACATTTAAAACCATTCTGAGAAGGGTCCTTGGGCTTCACAAAAGTGCCCATAAGGTCCATGACCCAAAAAAAGTTAAGGCGGGAGAGAAGAAAAGTTACTGGTTTATGATGACATATGTGAGATATATATATGGAAAACTAACTATCATTATGGAGTTTGTTTCTGGGAGAAGGGCAAATCTTACAGGAAAGTCTACAGGAAATAAAAAAATGCGGCACTGCGGTATTTGCTACGAATATAAACTCTCTCTCTTTCCATGTATGTTGTTGTCTTTTTTTAAACAAGCCATAGCATCTTTTTTGGAAAATTCTGACGTTCGACAGGAAGGGGGCAGAGACCGAGGCCACAAGTGTCTACCACCTGAAATCCAAGGAGACCCTCTGTGCAAGGATTCCGACATGACATAAAGAAAGCAAGACAAGGTTCCTAGCCTCCCTCTCCTCTGGTTTAGCTGGGAGAGTCTCCCGCCCTCGCCGGCCTGGTGCGCAGGCGCATAAAGGAACTTCAAGCAGCCTCGCTCTAGGACTCTCTCCACGAAGCTGGGGACAGAGCCAGGGTGAGAAGGGATGCGACCGAGAACGCGCCTGCGCGCGTGCGAGATGCGAGGGCGGGGCGTGAGCCTGCGCGACTAAGGGCGTCGGGGAGGGAGGGGAGGGAGCTCTAAGCCCCGCCTTCTCCTCCCTCCCCGGGTCCGCACGCCCGCCGCGGGAGGGCGGCTCGCGGCATCTGCTTCTGTTCAGCTCTAGTTGCTCCCTGGTCCTTCGAGGGGGTCTCAAGCCCCGGGGACCCCGGTCTTCTCCATGGCTTTCATCCGCAAGAAGCAGCGGGAGCAGCAGCTGCAGCTGTATTCCAAAGAGCGGTGAGTAACCTGCTGAGTCTGGGACTGCGGGGGGGGTGAGGGGGGGCTGGGCCGGAGGAAGAGGAGGAGGGCCCGTCATGACGGGGCTGCCGGGTGGACGGCACGCGACCCCGGAACCCGGAAGAGAGGCGGGGGTGGGGGGTGTCGCAGTCTGGCCGCCCCCTTCTCGAGGCCCGTTCTCTTTCCTCCTCCCACCCACGTTGGGCAGGCCTGTCAGGGGCTGGGGCCTGGGAGAGAAACCTCTGCTCACCTGCCCCCAAAACCTGCAGTCCCCCCTCTCCATTTTCCATCCCTGCCCCAATTGCTTTCCTGACACCCCCCGCCCCCACACCCCATAAATGGTCCTATGCACCGCTGATGAAAAGTGTCATCCTACGGGCAGGTCAAAGTTTGGAGGGTGATTTTCTTTTTTTCCTAAATCCTTACGTTCCGTCTTAGAATCAATATTAAGTATAGGTTCCGAGTCAGAAGAGGTTAGGGGGGTTAAGTGACTTGCCCAGGACCATACTAATGGGAAGTGTCCGAAGTCTTATCTGAATGTAGACTTCTCGTTTCCAGGCTTGGCTGTCTTATCTACAGAGCCACCCCGCAGCCCCTGAAGGGTGATTTTTTTTAAACAATCTGGAGATATTTGCTTCTCAGTGGCTCAAAACTACGCTCATCTCCAGGGCTAGTTCCTGTCAGCACGAACCCTTGGAAAGGGCCCTCTGTGTGTGTACAGCAGGGCATCTAGGGGTGATATAGTTGGGTGGATACAACCCTGTCTCTACTGTTAACATAAAGTAGATCCCTTTAGATGTTCAAGGGAGCTCATAGTATCCTAGATTTAGCTCCAGAAGGGACCTTAGAAACCTTTATCCAGTTCCCTTATTTTAGAACTGGGACCCAGAGAGATCAAAGTGAATTGACCCAGGATCAGAGAATAATAAATGGAATTGGAACCCTCAAACTTATGCCTCCAAATCTAGCTCTTTGTCAAGCCAACAGGATTTATTACTGGCTATTTATTACTGGGTGCCAGTTACTGTGCTAAGCACTGTGGATAAAATAAAAGGCAAAAGAGCAGCAGAAAAAAAAATAACCAGTCTGCTCAAGAAGTCTTATGGGGAATTAAAGTGAAAACGACTATATACCAACAAGATGTATGGAGGATGAATTGCAGATAACCTTAGAGGGAAAGGCACCAAAATTAAGGAGGACAGGAACAGGCTTCTTACACTAGGTGGGAAGTTAGCTGAGAATTGAAAGACGCTAGGGAAGGGAAAAGGTGGATTTACTAGAAAGTTTCAGGTTTGGGGTACAGCTTGGAGCAGGGAGAAGGGGTGTTTTGTGTTCAAGAAAGAGTGATCAGGTCAGTGTCACCGTTTTGAAGAATACATTGGGGGAAGGGGCAAGAAGACAGGAAAAGTAGGAAGGGTCCAAGTTATGAAGGGCTTTAAAAGCCAAACAGAATTTTTTTTTCTTTGATCCTAGAGGAATTAAGGACTATTGGAGCTGATTGAATTGTTGAGTGGCATGATCAGATATGCACTTTGGGAAAAATAGTTGATAGCTAAGTGGAGGATGGGCTGGAACTGGGAGAGACTTGAGGAAGTGAGCCCAAGCTGCAGGCTATTGTATGTAGTTGTGGTGTGAGGTGATGAGGGATGTCCCAGAGTGGTGGAATGGTTAGGAAAAAAACAGGTATATATGAAAAATTTTGTGAAGGTAGACTCAATAGGACATGGCAAATGATTGGATGGGGTGTGTGTGAGGATTGATATCTAAGTTGGGAGCCCAGGATTGTGTCTGGGAGGAGGATGATACACTCAAGAGTAATAGGGAAATTAGGAAGAGGTAAGGGTTTAAGGGAAAATTAATGAGATTAGAAGTTTTGGACAGGCCGAGTTTAAGATGTAATAGGCATTCGAAAAAATGGCAGGAGAAAGATGCTGGTCTGAAGGTCAGGAGAAGGTTAGGGTTGGATAAATAGTTCTAAGAGTCATCTACATAGAGTTGATAATTAAATCCATGGTAGCTGAGGAGATCACCAAATTAAATAGTTTAAAGGAGAAAAAAAGAGACCCTAGGACAGAATCTTGGAGGACTTGTAGGCAAAGTAGATATGATCTAGATGAAAATTAAGCAAATGAAGCTGAGGAGCAGTTTGAGTCTCCTAAGAGAACCAGGAGAGAGAAGAGAGTGATCCATACTAGGAAGGCTACAGAGAGGTGAAGTATGAGGAGTGAGAAAAGCCATTCTACTATAGTATGCTCCCTGTCCTGCTCTCAGGAGAGATTTGGTGGTGAGGGTGAGGTTAGTATTTGAGAAGACTTCATAGAAATTGTCCTTTGAGCTGGACCATAAAATACAGTTCATATCCAAACAAACTCTTTTGAGGAATGAGGATAGGGATTTTTAAGACCTGAAGGTCTTAGTGGGGAGAAACCTCAGAATAATATGTTCAGGTATAGTATATATGGTATATTTTGGCCCAAGTGGAGAGTATTTGAAAGGAGTACAGTGATATAGTTGAAGCCAGGTCTGGAAAGCCTGAGGTAAATATGAGGTCCTAGATTTAACAAATGAAGAAAAAACATTTATTTAAGAACTTAAGTGCTAAGTGCTGAAGATACAAACAAGACAATCCCTGGGCTCCAGAACCTCATCTTTTCATTGGGTGAAACAACCCATATGAGAAGGTTCAGCTGCAAGCTAGTGTTTTAAAGGGTGCTGTAGTTGAAAGAAACTAGAGAAGCCATGTAATCCCAATTTCTTCATTTTACAGATGAAGAAACTGAGGCTCAGTGACTTGCCCAGATTCACACAGGGGTTTAGATCATCTTTGGCAGGTAGTGGGGTGTCCTAGAAGAGTTTTGAGCAGCCTTATGAAATGATTGTGGTTGCAGTATAAAAGATACATTGGAGGAATGAGAAACCAAGCAGGAAAATCTAAAAAAAATTATTACCAGTAGTCTAAGAAAAAGAAATGTGCGCTGAAGCTAGGGTAAGGATGAAGAAAGAGCTTAGAAATTCTAAGAGTAGAAGTGAGAACACTGGAGATTAAAGGAGAAAAAAAAGATCAAAGATAACTGAGATTTTCCCTGGATGACTTTTCCCAAAATCAGAATTTGTGAAGTGTTATTTGGCTTTGGTAAAGACACTGATTTCAGTTTGAACATCTAGGTGGCATAGGCAGTTGGAAATGCAGTTTCAGAGCCCAGGAAGATAGTTTGGGTTGAAGGTCTGCATTTGGACTGTATCTTCATTGAAGATAATTGAAGTTGTAGGAGAAGCTTGATGCCCAAGAAAGACAATATAGTTTATAAAGAAGAAGAAGAATAACTGGCATTTATAGAGAGTTTTAAAGTGTTAATGTTCCTTATATTTTTGCATTTGAGAAGAGAAAGGGGTTAAAAATAGAGACTTTGTGGAACTTTTTAGAACTCCATATTAAGGAATTGGGGAGAGGAACTAAAGGGGGAAAAAACAGTAGGAGAAATCAAGAAAGGAAAAAAACCAAGAAGTATGTAATGTCTTGTTAGACAAATGAGCTGTCAAAAACAAGGGCAGATTTTCCTCCCTTTATAAGAGAGACTTAAGCATAGAACCAATAGAACAGGGGTTTTTAACTTTTCTGTGTGTGTGTCATGGATCCCTCAGGCAGTCTGGTAAATCCCTTCTCAGTGTTTTTAAATAAGTAAAATAAAATTCATAGGATTACTAAGGAAGCCAATTCTAATAAAATATATTTATCAAAATATTAAACAAGTTCTTGGACTCCAGATTAAGAACCCCAAAAGAAGTAGAGAGATCAAAAATGGAAGTGAGGAAAGGGAAGCAATGGCTGAATTAAGGGCCCAAAAGGAGTGGGCAAGACAGAGAAGAGAGTGATCAGTCGCAAAGGGTGGAAAGGGTACCGGACCTATGTTTGAATCCTAAGAATTAGTTATCTGTTACCTTGGATAAATCAGTTAGCCTCTTAGTCTTAATTTCCTAGAGAAAAGCACTTTGTATATTTGTAATTCCCTTTTAGGGGTAAGAATTGGCAACACAGAACTTTTGGGGAATAGAAGAAGGCAGTTGAAGGAATTTATGTCAAATGACCACAAATACCTCAATAAAATAGAAGTGGTAACACTAGTTGAGAGTGAACTTGGAAAAGATTTAAAAGAATAGTTCTAGGAAATCTTTTTAGGAGTTGATGAGAGATGAGTAGAAGAATTACTGACTATCAATGAGTCCCCCTGTGAGTTTAGATAACATTAGATTATATTTACTACCTTTAGCCCTTGTTTGTTTTCCCTTTCTTATTCTTCCAGGGTAAAACACAAGGCAAGAATTGGTTTTCTCTGTGTTTGGGAAGTGAACAGGAATACAGAAAGTTCCTTACAGAAGAGTGTAGAATTATAAATAATGTAGGACCCCCCCCCCAATTATTTCTTAGGAGCCTGAAATCATAAATGCTTGGCAATCCCTTTCTCTAGCAGTTACCAATTTAGGCCAAATCTAAATTTTACAACTTGGCAAAATATTTGTGTAAATTGGTATGCCAGGTGCTGGGAATACAAAGGAAAAGAGAGCAAATAATCCTTGCCCTTAAATTGCTTGTGTTTCATATGTCTTCAGAATTTCACTTTTGAGCAATTTTCCTGCTCTGTTTCTTTACGGTATAGAATTTTAGTCCATGGCATCTTTTTTCTGAACCCTTTGAAATCTTATTTTGGAATCTGGCAATAATAACTAATTCTTATTAGATTAGATCATTGTATATAAAGTTTTTTTCCTGGTATGCCGGGCAACTCTTGTTATCCCTTATAAAGATGAGGAAAGTAAGGTACAGAGACAGTAAATGTTTTGCCCATGGTCACTTGGCTAGTTAGTGTTCAAAAAGCCTTTTACCTCCAAATCCATTTCTTGTTCTGCCATCATCAATGCTATTTTGAAGCATCTTGACACATTGAAAGTGATGTGCAACTGTGCAGCCATTAATTATCACTGACAAGGTAGCATCCTTTGTCCGAAGTCAGTATTGCTATTCTTACTTCAGTGCTGATTTAGGATACTGCAGTATGTAGGCAGAGATTCAGGTGACCTGCCTGAGTCATACAGCCATGTTGGAACAGGAACAGGGACTGAGTATTATGTCTCAGTTCTGACTGTAATCTGTATGCTTCATCTACTGATTCATTCAATTCTCGATAAAAGATGTTTTGTTGTTTTTAGTTCCTTCTGTGCTAGACTTATGTTGACCCTTTTTTTCCTCCTGTGAAAAATAGCCCCTTTTTCCAACCTGTGTAGGTATTGTTTATTAATTTTAGGGATCAATGTCATAAGTCTTGGGAACAGTCACAAGAAATATGAGATCATTTTACAGATGATACTCTAATTCTGAGTACTACATTAGTGTCTTGGCCAAAATTGGCTAATCACATGCTTTTCTCTGCTCAAGAGAGTCCATCAAAGCTGCATTATATATGTGAAAGAAAATAATTATAAAAGTTTTCAGAATACAGTGTGGCATCTGTGCTTGATGCAGAACTCTTGAAACTTTTACCTATTCCTTTTCCTCTTTTTCTCTCTAGGCTCTAGTTAGTGTCTTTCTGACTCCAGGAGATTAAGAATTAGAATTTTATCTCCTAGATTATAAGGAATTTAACCTCTGAGATAACATATATAAATGGCACTCATCTTGATGTGGGTATTATTTGAAATTAAGTACTTATTTTAAAATGTTTTGAAAGAGTAATAAAAATAGGTCCTTAGGAAAAAATATCCAAGGAAATTTATTGTTGTTTTTTTAATGCAGATATTTAGTTTTTATTAGTCTTAGAAAGGTTCAGTCTTTTTAAATGTATTGTTGTCTCTAGGTGTAGAGGAAGGAGAAGAAAAGATTGGATCACAAATGTATTTTTTTTTATTTGCTGGAGAGTTTAGTAATTTCATTTGGAATTTTTTTCCTATCAGAAATGGGCTTGGCTAGAAGTTATGAATTTCTTGTTCATAGCTGATATTCATTGTCAAAGAAGTGAATATTAAAATCTGTACTTTAAAATAATTTATTATATTTTTAAATCATCTAATGTATTTTGGGGGGGTTCTTTTACTACTTTGAAAATAATAGTACATTTATATGGCATTTTGTAATAACTTATCAAGTTTTTTTTTTTACATGAAGATAATTTTTTCCATTATTGCCACAAAAGAAGTAACTAAACATTTACATGATATTTTAACATTTGAAAGTGCTTTTCTTGCCCAATGAGAATAGTTCAGATAGTATTTTAATTTTACAGATGAAGAAATTGAGGCTCAGCAAGGTTAAGTGATTCGATCAAGGTACCACAAATCTAGAGTCATCATTGCCCCAATTTTTCATTCATTTAAAATTTTTTTATTTTATTTTATCTTTTAATAAAAACCCTTACCTTCCATCTTGGAATCAATATTGGTTCCAAGGCAGAAGGATCAGTAAGAGCTAGGTAATAGGGTTTAAGTGACTTGCCCAGGGTCACACAGTTAGGAAGTGTCTGAGGCTAGATTTGAACCCAGGACCTCTCGTCTCTAGACGACTGAGCCACCCAGCTGCCCCTTCAGTGTTCCATTCTTGCTATGTGACTGATGTAACTCATTTTTCAGTTCTATTTATCTGTAATATCAGCTCTTAAATTTAAAAAAATTATATACTTTTACTTAAATACCAAAATAACTTTGGTTACATGCTACTTGAGTCTTTCATGTGTCTTTCTTTAGTTGGTGTTCTGGATGTTGATATTGATGTTCTGGAAAGCCTATGTGTAGTGATTCTCAGTCATATACAATTACAAGGAAAGGATTGGTTTTAGATTGACTTTTGAGGCAGTGAGTACTTGTAAATATTATGTTCTATCCTGATTTACTCAGTTCTGGACATAGCTTATTGTTCTTTTTCCATTGACTATCTGAGAAGTACTTATTGAGAGTCTAACTCTGCTGAGTACCTATTCAATTGTATGTTGCAATCCAGGCAAAGGATATATTTTATAATTATATTTTATAAAAAAATAATTTTATTTTTCCATTATGGACAGGTAGCCTAATCTCTGTAGTAGCATCTTGGAGGTAACATAATGTTCTGGTAATTGTGACATTTTCAAATAGAATTTGCCTTACCATCTATAGGGAAACGAGACATCTATGACACTAATGAATGTTTTAGGAGAATGTTTGTCTCCCTATTTTATTCTTCACGTCCAAGTTCTTCACCTGGATCACTGAACAAAGTTGTCTTCAGTCCCATCCGATAGTTTCATATACTCCTGTGGCCATTAACCAAAGTTAGACCCTTTTCACCTCTTACCTGGACTATTTTAGTAACATCCTAATTGGTCTCCCTTCTTGTGATCTCTTCCTATTCCAATTCATCATCCACATAGTTGCCAAATTGGTATTCCTAAAGCGCCTAAAGGTCTAAGCGTGAAACTCACCTGCTAAGAAAGCTTCAGGGGCTCTAGTGCTGCCTAGAAAAATACAAACTCCTTGGCATTTAAAGCTTTTTGCCATCTGGCTCTAGCCTGTCTTTCCAGACTGATTTCACAGTACTCTGCCTTAAGCACATTACTTTCCATGCAAACTGTCCTACTTGCTGCTTCCCATACATTCCCCCCAAATATTCTCATCTCCTATTTCCATTCCTTTGCACAAGCTGTCCTTCATGCCTAGGGTGTGCTCCCCTATAATCCCTCATATGATCCCTATCCATCAACTTAAGTAGCCTTTGAATTTACCTGCGGTAGTTAGATATCCCTCCCCCTCCCCCCCAATGCTGTCTGGGTAGTTTCTCCCCAGTAGGAGCTAAGCTCCATGGGAGCATGTTTCTGTACCCTAGCACCTAACATGATGTATGTCCTATTAGTGGTGATATGCTTATGGAATTTGAGTTCTTCAGTAGCCAGTAAAATTCACTTTCCTTAGATTTACCACCAGTTTAGATTGAAGAATAGCTTGGTTACCTTTGCGCAGTTCACCTAGCGTACTATCAGTGTCCACATGATTTGTTACATATACCCTTTGGGAAGGTTTGTGAAATTATAAATATTTTTAATTGTTCTCATATTTATGTGCAGTTGTAGTGCAACTAGATGGTGTAGAGCTGAGCTTGAACTCAGGAAGACTCAAATTCAAATGCTGGCTCGAATGCTTGCTAGCTGTGTGACCTTCGCCAAATCACTTAACCTTGGTTTTCTCAACTATAAAATGAATAATAATAACACCTACCTTCAAGAGTTGGTATGAAGATCAAATGTGATATTTGGGTGTCTTTGCTTTTTGTTGATTAAATTTACAAGAAAGAAGGGGAGAGTTAATCCCATCTTCACATAGAGCATCTAGCATGCCTGACACACAGATCTTATATAAATACTTATTTCTTTCTCCTCCTTTGAGCCAGCCAGGTTTTCTCATTTGTAAATGGGCATAATCACTTTTACGTTATTTAACCTCACTTGGTTGTGAGGATCAAATGGGATACTATATGTGAATGAAGCTTATAAACCTTAACATGCTAAATAAATACCAACTGATTTGAAAAGCTAAAAGCCCTACTCTGGCATTTTAGTTTTTATAAGATTAATAAGGTTATCCTTTTGGATTTAAAGCCATTAACACCTCTTATGAAAAATTCCTAATAATCAGTCCTTCATGACTTATCAGTTGCCAAAGACCTTCTGACAATATTCAAATACTGATTTAATAAATATAGCCCTGTGTTTATGATTCAGAACACCGATTCAGCCTAAAGAGGTAAATGACAGTAATAACTTGCAGTTATGATAATGTATTGTGAGGCCTTTTGAATGCCACCCAGTTGTCATTTGATCAAGAATGAAGGAGCCTGACTGCCCTGAGGGATCTGGAACTCTCCTTGGTGTAAGGAGTCATGCCTTATAAATCTGAACTCTTTATTTTCATGAATGTTTCTATTTGGAAATTTTAATTTTGCAAAAGTATTGCAGAGTTTTAAAAAGGGCTTGCAAAATCAAATTACAAAGAAGGGAAATGGAATAGAAAATATTAGCTTTGTGGTTATACGTTTTAGAGGGTTTAAAAATTAGGAAAAAACTGCTAGCATAGAAAGCAACCTTATCGTTCTCCCCCTTCCTCAAATTTGAAATCACTGTGGAAGAATTGATATTTGAGAGTGCCATTATTTTGTTATTGTTGGAGAATTAGTGTACTGAAGATTTTAAAACAATTTTATATGTAGTGAGGTTATTAATTTTTTTTTTACCATTTTAGATTGTAAATATTAAGCAGAGGGCAGCTACAAGGCTTTAGTGGATTGAGAACCAGGCCTAGAGACAGGAAGTCCTGGGTTTAAATATAGTCTCAGACATTTCCTGGTTGTATGATCCTGGGCAAGTCATATACATTATGCTTGTCCCTATCAATTTGAGGAGTTAGATAAAGCAAGGAAGGGGATGGAAGAAAGAGATTACAGTTTTACTTCTGGCCAAGAGGGTTGGCCAAAGATGAGGCAGACTATCCAATTTTTCTCTACTTTTTTCCTAGCAGAAATCTGAAATTTGTACCAGAAGAATAATTATGATCAAGAAATCTAGTGAGAAACTACAATGAGTATTTTTTTTTCCTTCTCAGAACTGCACAGAAACTCAGCCAGAAGCCCACAGTCAATAGGAAAGGGGGCTAGCTGCAAATCCAGCACCAGTTTAGGCAGACAAGCTTACAGCCTCTCAGAGTGACTGGAGATGAATCAAAAATATGTGTAACCTTCAAGGCTCTATATCCAGAGGCAACAAGAATAGAAGGCCCCCTGAGAAAGTCAGAAGGAGGTAAGAAAGCCCTTGACTGTACAGTATGGAAACCCTGTGAAGTGGGAATAATGAGAGCAGTGCAGCAGCTCTCAGACTGGGACTGACCAGGCCCAAGGATGTTGAAGTTTCTAGTCCTTTGTCTTGAGATTGCCTTAGGAAGCCCTGAAGAGTGAATATTTTGAATTTCAAAGATCTGGGAAACCAAATTTTAAGTCAGTTCCTGAAGCCAAGGTCAAAACCAAAAAGGGCCAACTCCCCTACCTAGAATGACAGTAGACAGTGGACCTCTCCCTGGCACAATGCTCCAATTTAGGAACTAAAACTGCCGAGATGAGCAAGTCAAAGAAAACTAATCTGCATTAAAATTATTATAGATTTAGAGATCTTCCAAAAGAAGGACCCAGTAACTGAAACAATTACAAGTAGAGAAGCAAAAGGAGAAAAGAAAAATAAGATTTTCCACAGGGACCATACGGATACCTAGAAGAAATGAAGTAAGAGGTAAAACATGAAATTAAAACACTGGAGGAAAGAAAACTGGAAGGAGAATAAAGAGCTTAAAAGTGAAAATAGTAAATGTTACTAAAGATATTCTCTCCTTGAAAACCAGGATAAATCAAATAGAAACCAGTGATCCTGAGACAGCAAGAAATGAATATAAAATATTTGACCTAAAAGTCAGCTGTTCTATATAGATCTAAGAGAGATTAAGAGTCATTGAAGCTAGTTGGCTTTATGGATTGATAGCCAGGCCCAGAGACTGGTTTTAGACACTTGCTAGGTGTGTGATCCTAGAGAAGTCACTTTAACTTCTGTTGCCTAGCCCTTACTACACTTCTGCCTTGGAACCACTGCACAGTTGATTCTAAGATGGAAGGTAAAAGTTAAAAAAAAAAATGAAGAATTGCTAAACTTCCTGAAAATCATATTTTGTTGTTTTTTTTTTAAGCCTGTGTGCATTATAGTTTAAGAAATTACAAATGAAAAGTTAATGGAACCAGAAAGAAAAGTGCAAATAGAAAAAAATCAATCAATAATATGGCAACCTCCAAAAGAAGAAGCCCTAAGAATGCTATAGCCCAAACCCAGAGTTCTGATGTCAGAGAAAAAAAATATGGTCATCCATGGGGTGAGGGGGGGGTGTAGTTCAAGTACCAAGGAACCTCAAATAGGACAACCTATTAGCTTATACCATAAATGAGAAGAGATCTGGAAATGCAATATTTCAGAAGGCAAAAGAGTTGTCTTACAACTAATAATAATTTAACCCTGCATAGTAGACTATATTCCTATGGGGAAAAGAAGGATTTTTATATAAGGATGAGAATTATTGGGCATTTCTGATGAAAAGACCAGAGCTGAGTCAGAACTGCTCTGAGTGCTTTTAGAAAGGGGGGGGGGGGAAGAAGCAAAAAAAGTATATTAGTGTAGGAAGGAAGGAAGGAAGGAAGGGATGAAATGTACCATTTTTCATAGGAGTTATGAAGAGTATATTAAACACAATAGAAGTGGGGAGTGGGCATCAGATGAACTGTACTATTATCTAAAATGGATAAAGAAGGTCGAACACACTATATACATATAGATTGCTGATATAGACATTTATCAAGCTCAACAACAAAACAGGAAGAGAATGGGGGAGTGGGCTTAAGAGGAACAAAGTACTCTAAGAGGGAGAAGAAAAATGAAGAATTAGAATCTAAGGTGTTGAGCATCATTCAGAGAATGGTAGATCAAATTGTGGTATATCAATGTAGTGGAATGTAATTGGGCTGTAAGAAATGAGAAAAGATGATTTCAGAGAATTGAGTGTAGTGTGAACTGGTTCAGAGTGAATTTAGCCACTACTTTAAAGGGAGAAAAAATGAAAAGTGAAGAACCAAAAAGTTAAGAAGTTGAACATAACCTAGGGAATGGTTGATGAAATTGTGGAATATCAGTGTAATGGAATATATTTGAGCTGTAAGAAATGGCATATGGTTCAAAGAATTCTGTGTAATATTGAACTTAGTGAAAACTGAAGTGAGTGAAACAAAAACAGTTTATACAAGTTCAACTGCAATGTAAAGAAAGATATCTTTGAAAGATAACATAATGAATCATGTTACCCATCTATGGTCAAAAAAGATGGACACAAGATGAGACATTTTTGGGTATGGCTGCTAGGATAAAACTTTACCTTTTGCACTCCAGCCAAACTTCTTGTTCCTCATAAAAGACACTTCCTCCTCTGACCCCTTGCTACTGCATTGGCTGTCCTTCATCTCTAAAATACACTTCCACATCTTTGGTTCAGATTCCCTTTCTTTCTTTGTGATGAAGTTCAAGCACCATCTTCTGCATAACGTTTCTGTTTACTCCAGTTGCTAATAGACTTCTCAAAATACCTTACATTTAACTTATGGTGAATATATTTTATATGTTCCTTTTTGTCTTCCTCCATTACAATGTAAGCTTCTTGAGGTAGAGATCTGTTTTGTGCACTGTGTTTGTATCCACAACATCTAATACCTATTTGACCCTTAATAACTTGTTGATTGATTGGTGGACATTTATTTGGTTTTGCTTCCCTATGTTTATTTGTTATAAGAATTTTTTTCTTTTAGTTTTTAATTGGTTATAATTTAATTAGTTTTAATTGTGTTTAATTAAGTTAATTTTAATTGAGAGGAGAAAAGGATGGTTGGCTTTAGCGATGCCCAAAAAAAGAAGGCCATTAAATTTTTTTTTTTATATGCAGAGTTAAAATTTTTTACATGTCACCAGAAGGAAGCATAGACAAGCAAGACAGTCTTGAAAGTAAAGTTTAGAATCATATCTGTGAATCTGAAGATTCACAGTTTCATATACATGTCTTGTTCTCTCAGTATGGGAAATTGGTATTTAAATAATTAAATAAAAAATAAATAAAAAATAAAAGAATAAAAAATATCACTAAAATAAAAATACTAATGAAGACCTTCTAGCTCTTTTCATCTTGGAAAATTTAGAAACTTTCACAAAATTTAGATAGTAGAAATTTGGAAGTATAGTTAAAAGTATACATAGCTATGTGACCTACCTGTGGGAAAGAGCATTGAACTTAGAAGACCTAGATTTATTTTAGCTTTGCCACTTGCTAGTTGTGTGACTTTCTTAACCACTCTGAGCCTGTGTCCTCATCGACATCTATCATTATGGAGATAATTCTGTACTACTTAACTCAAAGGCTTTTGTAAGGATCAAATAAAGTACTGTACATAAAATTCTAAGGAAACATTAAATGTTGTGCAAATATAAGCTATTATTATTGTCTTTGTGATGTGACATATCTAATTATTGTTGCTTTGAACTTAATGCTTGTCATATTCCAGACTAAAACATCAGTGATCTGGAATTATATATGAGGCACCTGTATATTAGAGCATTTTATATAGTGAATCATTCATTTTATAAGGATTTCTCAGTCATAATTTTTTTTATAACTTGAGTTTGTGTGTAAATAGCCTAGATTATATTTATGTGGAGATTTTTGTCATCTGCATGTTAAACTTTTGATCTCTACATTCAGTATTCATTCACTCGTTCAAGAAATACTTCTTGGTCACTGACATTGTGTTAAAACATTGAAAAAGAATGCAAAGAAGACTAAAATAAAACCTAACTCCTATCCTAAGAGAGTTGAGTAGGGAGCATAGAAATAGTATAAGTAACTATATAGCTCAAGGTAAAATGTCATAGATTAGTAAGAGGGCTATAATTACTAAGTGGGAAGATGGTGGTACAGAAACTGGTCAATCAGGAAGAGAAGTGGGTTTTGATTGGGAATTTGAAACATGTCTGGTGGTATAATTGAAGTGCATGGTAGGTAGATGGAAATGTGAGTTTTGAGCTACTGGAAGAGAATGAGACTAGATCTACATTTTTCTTTTATATTGATTAAGTCACCCATATTCCCAGCTTTAGCGTCATCTTTTTTTTAGAAAGCAGAGGAAGAATTCAAGAGATATTTCGGAGATAGAATTGGCAGCAGACCTATTGAATGTGGGAAGAGGAGTCAAGGATAGCACTGTGAGGTTTTGAAATAAATGTTTGAAGCCTAATTAAATCTTGTTAGAAGTTTGATTAAAAATGGAATTTTTCTAAATAACAACTTACTTCCTAATGTATTTTTAAGTGAATGAACTATACTGCTGCTATTAAACAAACTCATAATGTTTCCTATAGCCAGAAAGTTAATGTCTTGCATTTGAGCAGTCTGCTTTTCAAAAAATCAATTTAATCTAGCATTTAGTGAATGCCTACTTTATGCAAGTCACTGAACTAGGTGTTGGGAATAGTAACAAAATTAAAATATCCCTGTCCTTAAGTAGCTTACATTGTGCAGTACAGAAATAAATATGAGCATGAATAGGAAATTTGGGGGTACCAAGTAGAGATCCAGGCAAATAACTCTTGGTACATTTAAAAAAAGGAAATGAACCTTTAAGTTAGGCTGATCAGGGAAGGCTAGAGGAGGTGACACCTGAGTCAAATCTTGAAGGAAGAGAAAGATTGTGAAAGGTAGAGGGAGAAAAAAGCACATTCCAGGTACAGGAAATACTTTAATTATGATAATCAACATGTATTTTATTTTATTTTTATATTATTATTTTAAATTTTGCAAAGTGTTTTTATATACATTATCTCATTTGAGCCTCATCAAAGTCCTAGGATGGAAGTGCAAAGAAATAATCTTTGCCATTTTATAAAGTCTTAAGAAACTCACTTAGAGACACTAAATGATTTGTCCATTATCTCACATCTAGTAAGGGACTATATAGATATACGGAGGTAGAAGATAACTTATTGACTTTTAAGACCTGACAATCCAGTTTGTCTATAATATATGATGTGGGATGGGGACTTGTGAAATAAGAACTAAAAGACAGGTTGGAGTAAGAATGTAGAAGTTCTTAAATTTCAGGTTCAGGAGTTTGTGTTTTATCCTAGAGGGAATAAAAAGCCATTGATAGTTTTTGGAGATGGAATAGAGAGGGGAGACTGGAAGTCCAGGAATTAGTAAGTTATTACAATAATTTTGGGAAGTGACAATGAATGAATTAGAGTGGAGTAAAAAGGACAGATTGAAGAGATACTATGAAGGTAGAATTGAGGATTTTAGCAAATTACTAGTAATGTGGTGGGTAAAGGAGGGGGGAAGAGTCAAAGATTGCTTCAAATGAACACTGAAAAGACTGAGAAAATATTAATTCCTTTAATCAAAACAAAGGAATTTCATGGAGGAGGAGAATTAAGGGGGACAAAACAAATTTGATTAGGTTTGCAGAGCTTCGAGGTTATGCTACATGTGTTGATTCAAAGAACTAAGGGAGAAATTATATCCTCAAATATTTTTATGTGGAAGTGTTACAGACAAAAGAGTGGTTGCCATACACTGTAAACACGAAAATATGGGTTCAAGACTTTGAATTGCCAAAAGCATAAAGATAATGTTTAGTGTCTTGATTTAAATCAAAAATAAGTGGTCGCCATGGGAAAAATTCCCAGATGTGAAATGCCCAAGTCAGCTGGGTTTTATGGAGATTTTAATTAATATAAATGAAGGAATTAAGGAAAGGGCCATTGGCCTAGGCCTGAGCTTTAAGAGAGACTAGTCAGTCTTTAATTACTCACCACAAGATTTTGTCCCAGGCAAAACTCTAGTGTTCAGAGAGACCCTCCAGTTCAGCTCCTGAGCTCAACTAAGTTCAGCCACCGAGAGCCTCCGATACTCCAACTAGTCTGAGCTCCAACTCAGCTACCAAAGCTGAACTAACTCGAACTACCCTTGAACTGGTTAAGACAGCTCCTTTTAAAGAGACATTTCTCTTGTGTCACCTCCCCTAAATTTTCACATCTACCAATCACAGTAGATATTTTCCAAAGGACTGGCCATTCTTAATTCACATCTTGTTATCACCTTCTCTGGGTAGACTAAAACTTCTGAGTAATTCACATCTCTTTGCTAAGCTTACCCTTTTGGTGATTAATTTGACCTTCATAGGTACTTAGCACCCTTTTGTATTAGATCTAAAAATAGACCTAGCTTAAGGGCTTGGCCTCACTATAAGTATGGGTTGGGGACTTTTTTCATTGTTCAGTAAGGAGTTTTACAACTTTATCTTCCCCTAAAATATGCCTAAGTATGGGTGGAGTAATGTAAAGTTCTCACATACATTCCTGACTAAGTACCTGCATTGTTTAAATGGAGAATAACCTAACCAAATCTTCTAAGGTTAGAGTCTGAGAAATTTTAAGATTCACAGAAGAAGTATTAGGTGTAGAATACTCCATAAGGAAATATGTAGTGCTCTTTCAGGAGGCAGTGGATTCCTGCTTCACTAGTGTTCTTTAAGTTAAGACTGGTTGACTACCTTTAGTCTTGAGGATATTCTCTGCCTTTTTCCAGAGGACCCAGATAAGAGGGCTTATGAAGGAGAAGGGACACTTTATCCTTTGAGATTAGAACAAAGGAGATATGAGGATATAAGAGTTTTGAGAGGTGGAATGGGAAAGATGAGGGAATTCGGATGGCCTTGATTTTTTTCCCCTCAGCAAACTGCTGTAAGGAAGGCGTATGAAGGGCCAATCAGATGACTATAAGGATTGCTACTTTCTCCTTTTGTAGTCATAACCTCTTTGTGCTTCAATTTCTAATAGCAAGTATTAAGATTAAAATTTAGTTTCTCTGCTAAAAGTATTATATTTTTATGAGGTTTATTAGAGATTAAGAAATAAAGAAAATACAAAATAAGAAAGCCTATGCAACCTACATTTTGCCAGCTAGGTAGAGAGCCACCTGTCCCTAGAAGCGGAAGCCGAGAGACCCGAAGTAGACAGAGAGTCAGCTTAAATACAGTTTCTGTTCTCAGCACAGATGGGATTCTGGGAACTGCCAAGGACTTCTGGGGATTGAAGTCCAGGATTCAAAGCTTCATTTTTACATTTCTTCGTTTGATCATTTGGGAAAAGTTTTCCCCAAAAGGACCATGAAAACATAATCAACTTAAAGATTACAATAATTTGAGGATAAGAGGGGAAAAAGAACAAAACTGATAATTGCTAGACGCATTGACAAAAAACCAGTTAGGGGGAAGTCCCCTTTGGCACGAAAATATACATACAAATAGATGTTCAATCAACAACACCCAAAGTTCATTCTTGATCTTCTCGTGGAGCTTGTGGTCTGGAGGCATCTTCATCGTGCCTTCTCTAAACAGTTCAGTTTCTGGATTCAGAGAGGTATCATGTTTCTTAACCTAAAATTCTTCTCAAAAGGAACTTAAACTTTGCAATTTAAAATATAATATTTTTACATTTCCCCGTGAAGAAGGTGATTGAAAAACACAGGGTCACTTAGGGATGCATGGCTGAGTTATGAGGTATATGAATCAGTTGGTAAGAGAAATTAAAAAGACATCAGAAAAATCCAAATAAAAAAGAAAATTTCTGGATGAAAATATAGGCTATCAAAGTCTTATGTGTAAAAATTCCAAGTAAAGGAAAAGTAAATCTATAACAGGTCCTTGAATCAGGGCCCAATTAAAATGATCTAAGCAATGATGCATTTACCCATTCAGTAGCCAGGACTACAGAAAATTTGCCACACTATGAAAGACAGAAAAGGGACTAGATTATAGAAGCCAAGTAGGAGCCAAGTTTGGAATACTCGTCTGTAAGTATTTTCAGAGTGAGTGTGGATACAAGGAAGGCCTATGTCTTAATGTATGTTAAGCATTGCAACCTTGAGTCTTCACACTAGGTTCAAGTCCTTTGTATTGGCTTAGAAGTGCATCAATCCATTCTGGATTGGTTTATCTTTGGCCCTATGCAATGGCTCTTTTGTGTATCTTGTCCTGGAATCAGACAGAATCATTAAGCAAAGTCCCATAATAATTTTTTTTAAAACAATTAGTGGCATCATTTTTATAGTCTCAAGCTTTTGGGGCATGCATTAACATTATAGCAAATGTATTTTAAACTTATATTACTGCAGAATCAAAAAAGTTAAAGAAAATTTTTAATGCTGGTGACATGTGCTTCAAATATAAAAAGGAGAGAAAAAATAAAAAACTGAAATAGTACATTGCACATGCAAGAAAAATATAATAAAAGAGTTTTAAAAATAAAAATATAGCTTATAATCATTGACATACTGTGTCAGCTAAGAAAATATAGAATACACGACTTTCTCACCAAAAATGAGATCAATTTCCTCTTCATATCTGGCCATGATCCACTGTGAGTACAAGCAAATGAATTTTACAAGGTAACATTTTGTTTTATAAAGAACAGTAGTATAAATATGTAGGAATCCCCCAAATTCTCAATAGCCTAATTAATTACAATAACAAACAAACCCACTATCATATTTCACATGAGTTGCAGTATGACATTTAAAGAAAATGGATACTTGTCACAAGTTTTTACAGACATAGCAAATCTTTCAACCTTGGTAAACATTTTTAAACAAAGTAAAACTCATTTCGGGTTTTGAACATCATCAAGAAATCTAGTTATCATCTTGTTGGAAGCTAAGTAGTGAGCTAAAGAGTTATAAATGAGAGATGCTCCCCCTTTTTGGGGGGGGGTAGGGTTCTAGGGTACAATGCCCTGGGATTAACTTCTCAACTTCCATTCACATTTTTACAAATGCGGGAGTTGGGGGTTAAATTTGTATTTCACTTCAGCTACTAAAATGGGCCATACCTCGTGTTAGGGGCAGGCAAAATGACCAGAGATTGTTAAGAAAAATTCTAAAAATCATGTCTAAAGAACCCTTAAAAATCAGTTTGAGATATTTAGCTCATTAAATTTTCCGAAGGTTGTTATAGGAATTTTCTGATGGAGTCCATCTATCTTCTATGTGATAATTTACAAAGTCAAAAATTGAAAAGCTGTTTTTATATGGGCTTACTCAATAATGTTTGTTCAGTATGGTTATAGGGGAAAAGCAACAGAATTTAGCAGTAGTTAAAACCCAGTACATTAAAATGATTCAATGTAACAGAATAGTATTGAATGCAGTAATATATGAACTTAAAATCACAAAGTTAAACCTTAAACAAAGTAATCAGAAAAATGCAATAGAATACAGAGATTTTTATAAAACATGGAGTTTGAAAAAGCCTTAAAAATAAAACCTCTAGTCTCTTTAAAGTTCTTTGGGTTGGTTTTGTTTTGTTTTTGTTTTTATCCATTTAGATGCCTATTGTCAGAAGGCAGAAGATTGGTAAGTGGTAGGCAATGGGGTTAAATGACCTGTCCAGGGCCACACCACCAGGAAGTGTCTGAGGACAGATTTCAACCAAAGAACCTCCTGTCTCTAGGCCTGGCTCTCAAGCCACTGAGCCACTGCACTGCCCCACCCTCCCCCCTTATAGTAAGAGTGGATTTTAGGAATCTCAAATTTGGCTAAAGAGTTGCAGGGAGTTGAATTTTTCCCCTGGCACTCAGGTGAAGTAAAGAAAATTATCAGTATAGTCAAAAGATATCCTTTTAAATACCCCATGCTTGTAAGTTCCTGTTTGGAAAAGCCTTGTCTTTCTTTTCTTTCTTTCTCCCTCCCTGTGATCCCCTGCCCCCCAGTCCACGTGGAGGCTAATTGTAGCCTAAGGAAAAAAATCACCCCTGTTTTTACCAGCTGGTAGAAGTGAGTCCTGGGCCTGGGACGATGAGTGGTCTGCTCCGAGGCTAGAGTTTGCTGGGGGGGCGGGTTGTAACCAGGTGAGCGAGATCTGGGTTAAACAGGTCCGTATTGCAGGCAACAGGAGCAGGAATCAGGAGCTAGCCGAGCCGGGCTGGGCAGAGCTGGGCAGAGCTGGGCAGGGTGGGAAGGACTGAGACCAGGTGAGAACAATAGCCAGGAGCAGGAGCCAGAGACAGGGGCTGGGAGTTGGGAGCCAGGGAGGGTATGGCCTAGATGAGTCAAGAGGCTTCCTAAAAAGCCTAGGAGAAACTCGGCTAAAAAAAAATCTAGTAGCTATTAAAAGCTGAACTTAGTAACAGTAGAGAAAAGAATCAGAAGATTAAAGGTATTTCGTCACAACCGATGTGGTTCGCCAAGTATTATAGATTAAAATTTAGTTTCTCTGCTAAAAGTATTATATTTTTATGAGGTGTATTAGAGATTAAGAAATAAAGAAAATGCAATATAACAAAGCACATGCAACCTACATTTTGCCGGCTAGGTAGAGAGCCACCTGTCCCTAGAAGCAGAAGCTGAAAGATCTGAAGTAGGTGGAGAGTCAGCTTAAATACAGTTTCTGTTCTCAGCCCAGGTGGGATTCTGGGAACTGCCAAGGACTTCCGGGGATTGAAGTCCGGGGTTCAAATCTCCATTTTTACACAAGGACCTTATAGTAGTTGTCAGAGGGATCAAATGAGATAGGTAAAGCACTATAGAAATACTAGCCATTAGTATAATGGACCCATTTGACTTCCTCCATTAGTGTTTAACATCTTGAGGATATCAGTGGAGATGGTAAACAGCAGAGGTGAACCAGACTTGAGGGTTGGCAGCAGAGGTTCTGGTAAATGTTTTTAATACCTTTAAGTTTAATATGCATAATTAACATTACCTGGTCATTTAAGTCTAGAAAGTCAACAAAACGATAAATCAAGCCCAGAAATACAGTATTTGCCTATTTCCAAGGTAATAGGTAATTTCCGAAGTAGTAAATGTTCTCACTGAAAATTTAACAATCAGTTCTCTTGAACCTTGTACTGATTCAAGCACAACCCTGGTTGGCAGAATGTAAACTTTAGAAATTCCAGGCACAAGGAATTCAAGATTGGCTGACAGTATTTTTTTAATAAGATGCAGGGTCTAGGAGGTATGATTGATGACATCAGGCTTATGATGAAAAAAAAATTGGAGAATAATAGAAGAGATTGTGATCAGAGGGAATAATCTTAGAATTTGGGATTATGAAAGTAGAGTCATTTGGGGGTGATGGTCAAGTCTAAGCAGTGGCCTGTGGTTGACTGGCTGAGGTATCGGGGAGATGAAAGACATCAGAGTTGGGAAGGATTATAAATGCTTCACATCTGTGTGTGTGAGGGAAAATCAGCGTGAAGATTAAAATCCTCAGGCATGAGAGAGAGTTGTGTTATAAAGGAAGACTTTGAGCCAAATATTGAACTCATTTAGAAAAGAGAATTAGATGATAGTAACAAGGATCTTATAGGATCCCATAGGAACATAGCCTCAGAGCTGGGAAGAAAGCTCAGAGATCACTGAGCCCAGCCCTCCTCATTTTGCATATGAGAAAACTAAGACTTACGGATGTTGTAATTTGACCAAAATCTTACAGGTATTGAGCATCAGAAAGGAGATTTGAACATAGGCCCTCTAAGTCCCAGCCTAATCTAGATTTAGTGTTAAAGATAGGAAGACTAAACTTTAGAAGAAAATTTTCTGTGAGATGTGCCAGTGAGGCATTCCAGAAGTGGGAATAGGGGGCATAGAATAAGTTGACTTCTGAATCTCTATGTATGTTATTGTGTGTGGGGAGAAAGGGAGAAAGGAATGAGTTTATTTTTAGTAAGCCAGGTTTCTCAGAGTGCCAGGAAAGAATATGAGAAGACGATATTTAGGAAGAAGGGAAATTAAAAACTCGAGTGGAAGTTTAAAATCGTGAGGACTGGGCAAAGGAGAGTAGTTGCTAAGGAGGGATTGACTTGAGTTATATAAAGATAGAAACATTGAAAGAGAGCTGGAGAAAGGAGTTTTTTCCATAGTCAATGAAAACTCTTAATCACAGGGGTTAGGGGAGTAGGATGTAGGAATTTATTAGGTACAGGACAAAAAAAGTACCAAGAATGAAGAAGCTTATGGACTTCTAAATTGAGGGTATTCTAATTATAATGTTGATGTGAAGGGACTCAAGCCAAGAGAATCTCCCAGGTAGAGTCCCTTCAGATGATTGGCTTTGGGGAAGGGAAGATAGTTGAAGTGGCTAGGAAGATCATGTGTGAAGGTGTCTCCATAGTTTTCTAGTATTCAGCTTGTTAGAACACGAGATAGGAAGGTTGTCATAGCATCTATGAAGGTAGTGTGACTTGAGTAATAGGAAAGTTTAAGCACTTCATTCTTATATCTCTTCCTAACAGTAATCTCAAACAGGAACATGGGTTAAGGATTCTCTTCATTTTCTACCACCATCTTTTCATTAAAGCTACTTCTTTCTGGTGGAAGAGAGAGGAAGTATCTTGGGAACAGAGGTGGGATAGACTGTCTTGAATATGGATATTCATGTCTTGTGTGAAAGGAAGATCTGTCATATGAAAACTAAACAGTTGGTTGAGAATTGCTATTAGGTTGAGATCAAGTTAAATACGTCATTCAAACTTCAAGTCCATGCCTTCTCATTTTGTTGGCTTTTTAGCTATGTTCTTTCATAGAAGATTCGCTTATTGTGGTGGAGGCCTTCCTTTAAGTCCTTTTTATATTTTATGGAAGCACTAGTTATGTTTTCTATCACTCACTTTTAACTGTATGACTAGCCTATCCCTTTTCTTGATCATATATTTCTTCAGTGATAATCTCTTATGCTTCTTCTTGACTGTACAACAGAACATGTGCTGCAGCCTACTCACTATGTATCACTATACTCACTATGTATTACTCTTTGGGTCACCCACAGCTTTGAATCCTCAGAAATTAGGATGTTCCAGAATTTTCAATCATCATGCAAGAAAAGAAATTTAAAAAAAAATCATGTGTATTGAAAAGATGTCCTTATGTTGGAGAGAGCTTTAAGAAAAACTCACCGAACAGTTTATCAAATATATATTCTACCTTGTCTGTGCTATTCAGTTCTGGGCCAACTTACTGCCCTTTTGCAGGGCCTATCCTGAATACATTGAGTTCGTTGTCTGATTTTTCTTAAGCCGAACCTAATTTCTTAGAATGTTAACCATTAAAGCTAGAGAAGACTTTAGAGATAATTTGCCCAACATTCTTATTTTCTAAAAGGGAAAACTGTGACCCAGTGAGATTAATATTGATCTTAAGCATTGAGTAATTTAAAGAGTATTGCATTTAGAATCAGAAAAACCTGAGTTTGAAGTCCATTTCTTTTTTTTTTTAACCATTATCTTCTGTCTTAGAATCAATTCTGTATATTAGTTTTAAGGCAGAAGAGTGGTAAGGATCAGGCTGTGGGGGGTCAAGAGACTTCCCCCAGGGTCACACAGCCAGGAAGTGTCCAAGGTCAGATTTGAACTCAGGACCTCCAGTCTAGGCCTGACTCTCAATGCACAGAGCTGCCTAGCTGCCCCTGATTTCTTTTTTTTAATTGTCTTTTTATGTTGAGTTCATATTCATGATTAACACGAACACTTTAGTATACAAAGAATAATAGGATTGTTTTTGAAATCCAGAGCTTCTGTTATTTGTAATTTTTAGTATATTTTACATGAAAGTTTAGAAATTTTACATGTTTATACACATTTTTTCTTTTTTTACTTTCTTATGTAATTAAATTTTTTTTTATTGCTGCTCTTATTTTAAATCTTTACCACTCCCCACTAAATCATTACTCCTCTTTCCAAGTAGTCATGCAAAATAAAACAGCATTACACATTACAACTTTAGGCTACCGTCTGAAATAGAATGCAATGACTGCTGTCCTCTGGCTTTGACTAGAGAGCTGCTACTAAGTATGGAGACACACCTGCCTATTTGCAATGGTGGAGAGATGAGAGACACTGCTGGTACAGGGGAATGCTCTGGGGTTTGCCTACTGATCCCTACTGATTGAAGTCTGGATCAAAAATCCAAAATGCCCATTTAAGCTCCTTTTGTGATTTAAAAGGATTGTCCACAAATTTTGGAAAATGGCATTTAATGGACTCAAGTTCCTGAGGAGTGAATTGTCTATGGGCTTTTGAGTGAATCACACCAGCATTAGTTGTTAGCTTGGTGACTTCCTTCAAAGGACATATTTTTCTCAGGGTCACTAGGAGCCTGGTTTTCATTTTCACTGTCACCTTCAGTTTGCACCTGAGGTGCATTCTCGGGTTGCCCATTGTCCTTGCCCATAACTAGATCTAAACCTTTTTCCTTAATCAGTTGTTCAAATACAGCCTTAATCATCTTGTCTAAATTGTTGTCAATGGCCATAACCTTCTCTGCCTTAAGGGGAACCATGAATCTGAAAACTTTCTTCACTTGGGTTAGGGTCTGCAACACAGCCATGAAGAATACATATACTTGTGCCAGGACTTGCCAGAGAACTAATTCATGTTGGAATGGTAATTGTAACACAGTCATTGTCAAGTTTCCTACATAATCCACACTTTCCACTATCATTTGAATCAGTTTGCTGTATAGAATATGATAAACCCCAAAGCAGGCAATGATTGCGATGATCACCACACCAAAAACCACTTGTTTGAACCTATTTACTATCTTTCCTGCCTGTGGGATTGTTGGGTACAGTCAGACTAAGGGTACCACTTGAAATAGAAAAGGTAAACTGAGAAACTGTTTCTTGTTGCAATGATGGCTTTACTCTCTGGCTTGTGACTAGAGAGCTGCTACAGAAACCTGAAACTGCTTACTTGAAATGGAGGTAGGAATGAGAAATGCTGAGAGATGATGGTACACAGATGCTGCCACACAGGGGAATTGCTCTGGGGTTTGCCTACTGATCCCTACTGATGGCTGATGGATCAGTATATCTTTCTAATCTCCTCCCCCCTTCACTCCCTCCCTCTCCTCCCTTGCCTCCCTCACTTCCCAATTTTTCTTGAAGCCTTTGGCTTCTTTCTTCCCCCCTGAGTGAACTATAAAGATATTCTTTTCTTTTCCTTTCAGGTCCTTAGAGGGATGAGGATGTCCCTAATCTAAATGAGGGAAAATTGAGGGTTTGAAAAAGTAGTCCAGTCACAAACTGACTCTAAGACAATTAGAGAGATGGAGGATAACAGCTTTTAAATCTTCTTCTTCCTCACAAAATCAGCAAGGTCTCTCAGCTTAACCCAGAGAGAAACAAAGTTCAAAATCTCTCTTTCAGCCTGGCTTTCCTCCAACTCTTGATCAGTCAAATTTAAGAGTTTCTCCCTTAGTCAGAGAGCCCCCCAAAACCAAGTCAGCCCTACAAGGGTCCTTCAGCCAGCTTCAACCTTCAGAGAGAGTAACCTTCAAGTCAAGTCAAGTCCCCTTCCCCTGGTCAGCTCAACTGCTAACTCCTGGGAACATTCCATTTGGAACTTTCTTCTTAATTGACAGGCAGGTCCCCAGCCCTGGTTCTTGCATCTTGGTTTTCAAGTCCTCTCCCTCTCTTTCCATGCCTCTATCACACATTTTTGGCAAGTTTTGGGAAGCATGTTTCATCATGAATGAATCTTCCAAATTTTTGTTTGATCATTGCACTGATGAGAGTTCTTAAATGTTTCAGATATTTTCCCCCCTTATTGTAGTTGTACAATTTTTCCTCCTGGTTCTAATAATTTCATTTGGAATCAGAGCATGTAAATCTTTTTAACAATATTTATTCAAGTGACAACTTTTTTTTATTGAAAGATATTTTATTTTTCCTTTTATATATAATAACCATTTTCAGTATTTGTTTTCTAAAATTATAAGATCTAAATTGTTCCCCTTTCCCTACTTCTCTTGTCATGGCAAGCTATTTGATTGGGGTTATATATATATTATGCAAAACATACTCCCATATTGGTTATTATTTTAAGAGAATTCTCAAATAAAACTAAAACCCCAAACTAAAGCCATAAATATACATAATGTGAAAAATAGTATGCTTTGATCTGCATCTGACTCCAGCAGTTCTTTCTCTACAGGTTATTAGCATTCTTTGTCATGCGTCCTTCAGAATTGTCCTGGATTGTTGTATTGGCGAGAGCAGTTAAGTCTTTCACAGTTGATCATTCAGTGGTATTGCTCTTGCTTTGTAGAATGTTCATCCAGTTCAGCTTATTTTGCTCTGCATCAGTTTTTGTAGAACTTTCCAGCTTTTTCAGAAATCATCCTGCTCATCATTTCTTCTAGCACAATAGTATTCCATCACCAAAATATACAATTCGTTTGATAGATATCCTCTGTTTCCAATTTCTTTGCCACTACAAAAAGAGAAGCTATAAATATTTTTGTACAAGAAGGCCCTTTCCCCTTTTTCATGATCTCTTTAGTATATAAACCCAGCAGTAGTATTAACAGGATCAAAGAGTATGCAGTTTTATAGCCCTTTGGTTATAATTCCAAATTGTCCTCCCAAATGGTTGAATCAGTTTACAACTCCACCAACAATGTACTAGTGGAATGAAAAGTTCCTGCCCCTCCCATTAAACCAACTTCTGAGCAAATTATTTTGCTTTCAACCTCTCCTTGAGTTCGTGAGAGAAAATTTTAGAGGTCAAATGTATAATATAAAGTTCCCTCTGAATATTTTAGTGCAGGGGTCCCCCTTATACACAATTTTGCTTTCCTTGGTTACAGTTATCAGTCAACTCAAAATCCACCTACCTGAACAGTCTACGGACAGCAGCAGTCTCTTCTGCTTCCATATTCACTTTTTTAAAGTTTTGTTTGTTTTTGATAGGGTGGGAGACAGAGGAACACCAAGAAACTGAGGGTCTGGAGCAGGGAGAGAAAAGCACATATATACATATATAGGGGTCAGTAAGTCTTTGCTTATATCTACAGTTTCAGTGACCCCAGGAGTCCTTGGAATGTGTCTTCTGCTGCTTCAAAGCCCTTTTGTAACCAGCAGTTTCTTTGTTTACTTTTCCATATTGTTATATAGAAAACCATTATTTTAAAATTTTGTTGTCTTAACAAATGGCACAGTTTAAACCTATTCTAATAAAAGAAAATGATAACTACAACTAGTTCCCTGATTAGTGTAAATAATGAGGGTCCTGAAGTGGTTGCATGTATTCATAGTCACACTATTCAATAACAATGACTTAGCTCCTTGTCAGTTTGTTATTCAGTTATAATGTAAAATATGGCTGTTGTTTCTAACCCAATGGAAATAATGCAGTACAGATCAAAAGAATGTAACTACTTCATAGGATTTGTCATTCACTGTAATGGGGTCCCATTTGTACTTAAAGTCCCAAGCTTTATCTACCATTGTACTTCTTTTTACATTTTAGATTTTCGTTGTTGCTGCTTAACTTGGAGGAGTATTACTTTGAACAGCACACAGCTAATCATATTCTCTGTGACAGCCACCAAAATGAAAGGTAGGAGGATGGTTTCAAATGCAAAAATATGTTTTAACAAATACTTCCACCATTATAGATGCTTTATTGAACATAAAATGTCTTTAGCACAATTAAAAGTTGTGGCACCCTATATTTTCCCCTTCCTCTTATTTAGAAAAAAATGAGATGCATCATTGTTAGAGGCCTAAGAATGTGCCTTAAATAATATTTAGCCCTAATTATCTTTGCCTTGTAATAGATCTGTATTCAATTACCTGGGTACTGCTTTGATTAGAAATGCATCTTTCATGTTCTTTGTGTCTCTTTCAGTTAAACTTAGCTTTCAATGATTTGGACAAAAGTGCTTTTAAAAACAACCAATAGATACAAGAGTAGCAGCAGCTCCCATAGACACTTCCAAGATAAATGTTGCCCTCTGAATTAGAAACAGTTTAATTTTTGTGCATTTTAATACTGTTTACTTTGCTCCAAATTGCTATAACACTACAAGGTTATTTCCCTTGATATAACCTTACTATAGCTTTTTAACGATGTGATGAAATAAAACAACAACTTGGAATTAGCTGAGGTGAAAATTTTTCTGACCAGGATGTCTAAAGTTTTTCTTGGGCAGATCACTTTAACAACTGCAGAGCCACTTAATGGGATTTGGATTATAACTTGAATGTGATGAGATAAATAGTAATTTTCATGAGTGTTTCTTTTCTTAGCCCTAAGGGCTACAAAAAGGGAGTTTTTCATTTTAATAAATGCCAAAATGACTGTCATTTTGTTTGTCAATTTGCTGTATCTGGTCAGATAAAATTGAACCTTTAGAGATGCCCCTGAATGTTTAGAATCCCTGATGTGAGATCTTCTGACAGGAGTGAGCTTCCAAATTTACTCTGGTTGAGAGTAGCCTAGACTGGGAAGGGTGCATTCCAAACATTCACTGGCATAATGAATATTGTGATTTTTAGATTTTCTCCATTTTTCTTAGTCTAGCACCCAGGAATGTATATACCCACACTACACTGGCATGTGCTAGCAAGTGACAAATCAGAAACAACTGACTGTCCCCTGGGCTGTCCTAAGCCAAGCTTGGCACATATGAGACGCAGGAAGTGATGTAGTGAACTGCTTTTGGAGTTCTCATTACTTCCTGTGGGGAGGCCTGGGTGTGAGTTGACCCTGGAACTCGAGCCTGGAGGAGCTCCTTCAGATGGCTTCCTTGAGATGGTCACGTGGTGAGTGATAAGACTGACTCCCCTTTCCCTTGGCTCTCTGGGGAGGCCCCCTTGTCCAAGGCCTTGAACTCCTTCCGGGCTCAGCCTAAGCTGGAGCAGTTTAACTCTTTTTCCTCTCTCTCTCTTTCTTAATTTTTTCCCTCCTGTTGTAAATAAATCACCATAAAATTCCATTCTGACTTGAGTGCTTCATTGGGATTTAGAAATTAAAATCCCTGGTGACCAATTAAAATTATATTCAGTCTCAACCCTAAATATACTCTTTACAATATCTTGGCAGTGTTAAAATATTAACACTGATTTTCTCACTTCCCTTCAAGTCATACAGCTTAAAAATCATGGCTAACCTGCTTACTTTTTTTATGCAGTCTTTGTTTAAGTCACAAAGATAAACTTACTGTTAAAATATCAACAAATTATGGGAAATAAAATGTTTTGAAAACCATGGAAGATTAGCCAGGTCTGGAGTTGGGAGAACCCAAGTTCAAACCTGGCCTCATATATTTCCTAGCTGTTTGACACTGAGCAAATCACTTAATCCCAATTGCCTAGCCCTTATTGAGCTTCTGCCTTAGATACTTACTATTCATTCTAAAACAGAAGGTAAGGTTTTAAAAAAATGGAAGATTTGATAGCTGGATGACCTATGGGAGTGGTTCTGATTTTATATTCTTGTCTTATACCTTACTTTCTCTTTAAAGATAAAGAATATCCCATTAAATGTTATTATTAAAATTTGATGTTATTATGATTATTATTATAAGTTATTACTAGAAAAATACTTGAAGCTACATCAAAGAAAACCTCATCAGTATACTAGGGGCTTTCCACACACATTTTTTCATGTTTCTCAGAATTCCTCATATTCTTCATTTCTTACTGTACATTAATATCCAATCATATTTAGATATGCCCTAACTTTTCCATCTATTTCCCAAGTAATAGACTTTTGGTTCTTTTAATATTTTGTGAATACCAGTGCTGCACTGGGACTGACCATCTTGTGATTCTCAAAATCTAATTACCTTCTCTCTTTTTTAGTCATTTATCTCAGAAATATAATTTATGATACTTTTAACATGTATGCCATTATGTTAATAATATGTTGTAGCCTATTTATGTCTTTTGTATATGTTTTGATTGTTCAAAAGAGTTACCTCTATAGCAAGGCTAATCACATTAACAGAAAAAATTAGACTTTTCAACTAGGAAGATAAAATAAACCCAAAGTCTCATATTTCAAATTCTCTAAAGGGGATTTTGGGGATAATTTGAATTAAAAAATAACATAGGCTGTTCCCATTTTGGGATTTGATATTTTCATGGAGCCTCTGTCTTAAAGCATACTATCTTCAAGTGAAATTCAGTCTATGCTGGTTTTATGTTCTGATTTGCCTGTGCTTTTATCCTCTTGTCTTAAGGTATTTGTAGAAAGTAGCCAGTGATCAGGTAAAGATGCCAAGAAATGAAAGATGGAATTCAGAGAACTTGAGCTGGAGCTTTGTTTGATTCAAAAAATGAAAGAGATAATAGAAATTCACATGGCTGTCCTAATTCAGAACAAATTTCTTTATAATTTTCCATTAAGGATCAAATGTAAAAATTTGAGCAGTAATAGGGTGAATAACCAGTTCAAGGGAGGATGAAAATGATTCCTGAAATTGGTAAATGTCTGGATAGCAGTAACCAAGTTCCTTGTCCTAAACCTCTAAAAATTATATGTAAATACCTGAGTGTATTTGTGAACTTCAGTCTTAGTGATATAGCTACCTCCCACTAGGGTATATCTAGGCCAAACATTCTTTGCTTTTTTTCTCCTTTTAACATGTTTTCTGTATGTTGTGATTGCTCCACAGAAACATATCCACTTGGCATACTGGAGTTCTTCTTTTAGGATAAAGACTTAGAAGTCTTTTTATATGTTATAGGTACCTGGGAAAGACTCTGGTGCCTATTTGTTATCTTTCATTTTCACTCCTTTCCTACCATACATTTTTCATATGATTGTTGGGAGGATTTAGCTGCCTATTTGCACCAACTACACTTCTCTTCATGAAATTCCAAAATTTGTTACCATATGCCATCACCCATAGAAGATAATTGCAAATTATATGCAAATACCAATCATTTTTCTAGAGTTTCTTCTTAACATTAAGAAGATCTTAAAATGTCCCTTGAATCCCTCCACACCAAAATATTACATCTACACAGAAGTAGTTTTTAGTATTCGAATTTGAAACAGTTGGCCCTCTGCATTTCCACAGCTTTCCACAGCTTCCTCATTTGTAAGATGAGCTAGAGAAGTAAATGGCAAACCACTTCAGTATGGATGGGATCATGAAGAGTCAGATGTGACTGAATAACAAAATTCTAGTCAAGGCTTTAGATAATACTAAAGTATGTGGTATTTTCATGAGGAGTAATGTTCACACAGTCCTTCTATTTTGATCCTTAGGAAAATTCGCGGATCATTAAAAATCTGTTCAAAATCAGTGATTTTTGAACCTGATAAGACTTTTCAACCTATCATTAAGGTAAAGATATTTTAAGATTTTGTAATTAATGTACTAAACTTTTTAGGGGGGGAATAACTTTTCTGTACTTATTTCTTACAACTTTTCCCTCCTGTTTTCTGTAGATTCCTTTGAGAGACTGTATAAAAATAGAAAAGCAAGGAGATGATGGAGCAAACAGACTCTTTGTAAAGTATGTTATTGTTGGATCATTAGATGTTTGATTCAGCATTCTTTAATTGAAATATTGAATGTGCTGAATATCTCTTATCTGCATTTTAGGACTCAACATGGAAAGATTTCTCTAGTTTTCAGCCAGGTAAGAAATGTATTTTAAAGGTTTGTTTGTTTTTTTAAATTGCTAACCTACAGGCTATGGCTGATTACCATTGTAATAGATATAATTGAGAGACAGACAGCATGACCTGATAGTTAGAGTTCTGGACTTAGAAAATATAGATTTTAGTCCTGTTTCAGTTACTTACTAATTCAGTTTCCTCATCAATAAAGTAGGAACAACAACACATACCCCACAAGATTGTTGTGAAAGCCTAAATGGCATTAATTTTCTATGGCAACATATTCTAAAGTACTTAGGAATCATAAAGTCTTCTATAAATGGCAGCTTTAATTGTTTTGTAAAAATTACTTTTTTTTTTCAATTTAATTATTAACATATTTGAAAAGGATATATAACCAATCATGAGAAATAATAATCAGTCATACAAATTTAGATTTGAAAGAAATCATTTAGATAATTAAAGGTTATCTAATCCAATTTGTAGTTAAAATATGAGCTTTTCTGTATCTTTCCTGACATGAAGCCATTCAGACTCCTATTGTAGAACTCAATATGTATTTATATAATACTTTAGTATGTAAAAGGTTTTATGGCCTTAAAGTTTCTGGCGAGAGAATTAGGAGCTTAACTTTGCCTTTTAGTACACTTTTCCCAAGTCATTTTGAGGTAGAGGAGCCAAGATTTTTCCCTGAGCCCTCCCTGTTACTTTGAGGATTTGACCCAGATGTAATGTCATCTGAATCAGTTTTGGAATCACATCAACCCATATATGACCTTAAAAGGATATTTATTTATATAGTATATGCTTTTTGTGTGATTTTTATTTTGACAATTATAATCATCTTCCCTAGTGGGAAATTCAGCCAGTTCTATTGTTTAGCTCCCAATATTCATGTGTGGACCCATGCATACATTGAAATCCAAAGAATTTAAAGTACTATTTCTCCAATACCCATTATTACTCTATATTTAGTAGGCTAGAGATTCCATCTTTATATCAATAGGCTGTTTTCCTGGGGGTAATTATGTTATTCATACTTTAAATTCAAAGTTAGAGAACTTCAACTTGACATAAGCTCACAGGGCCATTCAGATATATTTCATTGTTCTAGAGGTCAAGGTGATCTCTGTAAGAATTAAATTTTAATAGTTTGACTAAATATATGAAGATTATAAATAATAGTGGTGGTTGCTGATTCAAAGTATTATTGCTCAAAGTCGAAATGACTTTAATAGCTTTATTTACAAAAGAGGTGGAAAGAGTGAAAGCAGAGAAATACAAAAGGGTAGAGAAGACATTAGCCTACCTAACTAAATATTGCGCCAGTGCTAGACTCAGCCAGGACTTGTTGACCTTCAACTGGAATTAAACTCTCTCTAGAAGACAGGAAGGGAAAGCCAGCTATCCACTCACCCAGGTTCCCTCTAGGAGGCAAGTCAAGACATTGACTGAAGGTGATTCCTGAGGCTGACTTTCTTCCTTGAGCCAACTTTCTTCTTGAAGCTGACTTCCCTCTTCAAGTCCAACTCCTTCTTGAAGCTGGCTTCCTTCTTGGAGTTGACTTTTTTAGCCCCAGAAATTCAGGGCCTTTTATAATGGCTTCTTGTCCCTGGCCCTCTTCAGAGGGGCCAATCACAGCTTCCAAATTGTCTGGCACTGCCCAGAGGGGAGTGTTTGTAGGAACTAGTTTCTCACCTTCTGGAGGGGTAAATACTCATCAAAAGGGTTCACAGGTTCCAGGATGGTTTTTTGAGCTTCTCTACCTAGTTCAAGCTTTTGTTGATCCAATAAAAAGGTAGACAAAGGAGAGTTAATCCTGTCTTCACAATCTAGTGAGGTACTAAGTAGGGGTACTTAAGTTATTGTTAACCAAAGTATTAGCTCCAACTAGGCAGAGAGAATAAAGGATTCCTTTTCACAAGTGTAAACTCAAAGAGAACAAAGAATTCCCATGTACATCTCTAAGAAAGACTATGTAAACTATCTTGTTCCTTTTGAAAAGAATGTTTTCCTGTTGTGACTCTGCCTCTAACAAGTAAGTTCAGTAAGGTGGCCTAGGCTTTGAAGGCTCTAATAATGATTGACTTAAAATTTTAGTTCAAAAGGGAAGGTTTTTTTTTTTTTTTTAAAGAAACATAGTTTAAAAAAAAAGAAAAGCAAAGAAACAGTTTATATAAAATAAGTTATTTATTAAATGGAAATTTCTGCTACTCTAGGCTCATAGTATTTCAGTACTTTAAGAATCCCAGATTTCATCATTGATCATATTTCCATTACTCAAACAGTTCACAGCGCTATACACTTCTTGTGTCGAGTCTTCAGTTGTTTCTATAGCCAAAAACAGTTATCATATGATGTCTGGGCGTCTGGTGATGATCCTTTCTGAACATAGATGCACTGGTCTTTGGATATTAGACATGTGGTCCATCTCTGATTCTATATTTGAAGCCTTTCCAATTTGATGTAGGACCTATAGTATTTTGTACTTAACTGATTGCTTTTAAGAATCCAGATTTACTTTCAACTGTGCATAGTAAAAAAAAAAATGTACCTTGGTAACTACATCCCCCAGCATTTTCTGCTCTTCCCAGGGTTCCCTTTTTTGTCCTGGTGTGGGTTTGTGCTTAAATGGGGGATCCCACTGGGGGAGGGACTTATAGGCTTGTGCTTTAGCTGGGTCTCTGATTTGTGCTTTCTCCCCTTACCTTTCTCCCTTTCTACACACCTGACTTGAAACATTAGAGTAGGACTTTAGTGAAGGGAAAAGGAGAAGGAGCAAAGAAATTAGGATAAAATGCCTTCAAGGTTCTTTAACCATTTGAGAGTGTTTGGCCTTAGAACTCCTCTATAAAGTTACGCTAATACCAAAGTTCACCTCTAGACCCCATACTGCCCCCAAAATGTTATTTCAAGGTATCTGAATGAGATATACAAGAAATAAATTCCTAATTCCTTTCTGGTATCTCGCATAATTTTATTTCCCCATTCTCTATTACCTTTTTTCTAGGAAATGAAATACATGTTTTTGAATGCCTAATATACCTTAATAAATATTTGAAGAATGAATGACTAATAATTTTATACAGTACCGCTCTCATCTAAATAGGTTAGGGTTATCAACAGAATTAGGTGTATAAATGGAATTAAGGTTAGGGTTGCAAATGGAACCTCATCCATGACTTCTCAACTATGAAACTTTTGTCCAGATCTTCCCATAATTCACTTCCTTGTTTTCTCCTAACATCATAAGGGTTTGGTGTTAAGTATCCTGTCCAGGACCACATAACCAGTATGCATTAGAGATAAGACTTGAACCTAGATCTCCTTGACTCCTGAGACACCTTTGTATACACTATCATGACTTCTTCTCAATCTTAATTTGTCAGAATGCACAGAATAAAGCAAAAGTCAGTATACAATTGAATAAAAACTGGAACACTTGTTTCATATGTACAATAAAATTATCTTTTAAAGATAAATGTTTGGTAAACTGTGAATTATGATATAAACCTAAGGTGTTATTGATTTGTGTTTCTATATAATTTGTTGAGTACTTCCTCCTGTTTTAAAAGTAAGGAACTGAAACTTAGGTTAATCTGCTTCTTTCTACTTAAAGCAAGAGGAAATTACTTCATCTTCCTGGGCTTCAGTTTCATAGGCTCCTAGATTTAGACCTGAAGTGACCTAAGAGGCTATCTAGCCCCAACTCCCCTTTTTACAGATAAAGAAACTGAGACAAAGAGATTTAAATGATTTACCCAGGGTCAAGTAGTTAGTGTCAGAGATGACATTTGAAGCAAGGTCTTGTGAATCATCTTGTTTTGGGTTTTTTCCTTTTGAGGGATTTAATATCAGTAGGTGGTGAGGAGAGGAAGTCCTTTGCTTTCTGCACTGTGGCTGTCTTAGCCAGAAGTTCAACCAATTCTAATATTCATACTTATTATTTTATGAAATGATAGCCACAACCAGATACCAGTTACTGCAAATAAAGAAACTCCTGAAAGTGTTTGCATGTACTCATATTACACTATTCAGAATTATAATGTAAAATATGGCAATTATTTATAGCCCAATAGAAATAATGCAGTGCAAATTTGAAGAATGTAACTACTTCAGGCGATTCATTAATCATATTAATTTGTACCTAGCCGTTTGTCCAAAGTGATTTTAAAATCCAGCTATTAACTTCCTTACTGTAATAGTTGCTTACATTAGGAAAGTTGTGATAAAACATTTCCAACTCTTCATTTGTCCCCCTTAGGTATATTTCATTAAAGAACATAACATCGTAGCACCCTATAAAATCGAAAGGGTAAGTAAACTTTTATTTGTTTCTCTTTATAGTGGTCTTTGAGAAATAAAATGTGTTAACTATATCAAAACTTACTAGTTATTTATAATAAGACTGCAGAAGGGAAAAGTTAGCATAAGTTAAATAGTATCATGTTTTTCTTTTTTTAAAAAAGGTAACAGCTTGAATGACAAAATTAAACTAATAAACACTAGTATAAATATTTATTGGCTTCTCTTCTATTCCTGAGAACTTAATATAAAACATGCCAAATTCTACTTATTTAGCACTATTGCCAGAAAATGGAAAAAGCAGCCTTATTCTCTCTTCATCCTCCAAGAAATCTACACAGCTTCTGAGCACTGTTCTGTAAAGATTAAAATTTGGTAATATTGGGGAGACTGAGGCAGGTAGAAATTAGTTTCTCTCTGCAAGGAGTATTATAATTTTTTAGAGGTTTATTGAAGATTAAGGATTAAAGAAAATACAGGATAAGAGACACGTGTCCAGGCCATAGAGAGGCCTAGACACAACCTCACCTACATTATGAAAAAAAGCCACGCCTGCCCCAAAACGGAAGTCCAAGACCCTGACAAGACCTTTGCCACCAGCTTAAATCCTTCCTCGATCTCGGCCCACCTCAGAATTCCCATGAGATTACAAAGCATTTTGGGGAAGTGGAGCAAAGGCTTGTGGGGATTGTAGTCCTGTATTCGAGTCTATTATTTACAGTTCTTAAGGTCTTTCAAAGAAAGATTCATCAGATAATTGTAGTCAAGGTACTTAATTGGTCTGTGTTTCATTCAGCTCTCTCTGAATAATTGACAAAATTAAAAGGGAAATTGTGTACCAAAAGGTTAAGTTTCTAAGGACAGTTTATACATCAAAAGCCATACTTTTCATCTCATTAGTCAGAAATCCCAGAGACCCAATCAATTCATGTTGCCCCAGGTAACCTGCACACCTCCCATGCCCTGTTCTGCTGCTTGCCTTGCATTTCTAGTTAGTACTTAGTTCTTATTCTGCAACCTCAAGTAAAGCACTATAACTTCTATTGAAGGGCAATATAGAAATAAAGAGGGGCATTATAAAATTAAGGAGGAAGGAAAAAGCTGGGATAAAGAGGAGACAATTTGGGCAAAGAAAGAACACTGTATCTACTCTGAATTTTCAGTCTAAAAAACAGTATTGGTCATAAAGAGTACATGGAAAGTAAAACTTAGCTGTCATAAGCTTGGTGTGGATACTGCTTTTACTCTAAATCAAAATTATTTCAACTTGAATCTCTAGAATTTGCTAGATTCATAAGTGCCTTTTTATGAATTCCCAGATATCCTTGAGATGCCATTATTTTTCCATTGTTTTATTTTATATTTTGATTTCCTTTAACAAGTGAATTTTTAAGCACCCACTGTGTTCAGTATTATTCTAGTAATACAATCTTGCATTTTTCTCATGGTTCTTTTTTAATCCCGTTTTTGTTAGGGAAAAATGCAGTATGTCTTTGAGTTGGATATAGCAGGGAAAGTAGAAGATGTTGTAGAAACTCTCCTTCAGGTAAGCTTTTTAAGAAACATCTGTTCCCCACCCCCACCCCTCCCTGGAAAATAAAACACATATATAAAACCAGTTGTTTATTTTATGATATTTTAGCTTCACAGAGCATCTTGTCTTGATAAACTGGGAGATCAAACTGCCATGGTAAGATTTCCCTAAGATTTCAATTATAATCATTATTATTTTGGTATTTGTATATAACCATACTCCTTTTTATATTAAAACCTTTATATTTTAAATGGTTTTATGTTCTTAATAGATAACAGCTATTTTGCAATCACGTTTGGCTAGAACATCATTTGACAAAAACAGGTAGGTTTTTTCCTTTGAATGTTTCTTGTTTTTATTTTTATTTAATGTACTGATAATTTTCACATGTCACTTTGAGTATTTCATGGTTTCTAGCAAACATTCAAGGTATATTTAGGAAAGTAGATTTCTTTGAGAAGAATAGATTCCACTTAAGAAAGGAAAAGGAATAACTTAAGAGGGATTAGCTTCTTTTGATCTATTTTGAATGCATTATTTTTCTACATAGCGACTTGAAATCTGGCCTCAATTATGACATGAATTTTCTTTCTTTCTTTCCTTTTTCTTTCCTTTTAAATCCTTATTTTCTGTCTTAGAATCACCAATACTGTGTATTGGGTCCACCACAGAAGAGTGGTAAATGCTAGGCAATGGGGGTTAAGTGACTTGTCCATGATCACACAGCTAGGAAGTATATGGCACTAATTATCCAGTCACCAAAATTCTAGATCATTAAAGTTTTTGGAAAATTTTTATAGAATAAAATGAATACTGATAGATTTCTAATTTTAAAAATTATGTCTAAATTTAGGAAACACATTTTTATCAATATCTTTATCTTGTTTTCATTGATATCTTTAGCTTTTATATCATCTTCATTTATGAATGTGTTCCTTGTTTTCCTCACTTGGCAAGCCATTTTGATAATAATAATTATAAGAAGAGAGAAAAAGCAAAACCAACCAATACATCAATCATGCCTGTGAGCATATGAAGCTTTCCCTAGCTATGATCTCTCACTTCTTTCAACAAAAGAGGGAGACTCAATTTCTCAACTCTCCTCTGGGGTCATTTTGAGACATTATTTTTACATACTGTCCTGTTTTGAGTTTTTTGCCCTTTCTATTTATACTGTTTTTATCACTAGGATGTCCTTTCCCTAGTACTTCTTACTTTCTTCATTGTTTCTTATAAGTCTTCTTGTGCCTCTGAATTTAAGGTTTTTTAAATTTCTTACAGCATACCAATATTGCATTAAAATTCCTATACCACAACTTAGTTAGACATTTCTCAATTGATGGGCATCTAATTTATTTCTAGTTTGTAATAAACTACAAATAATGCTGCTGTGAATATTTTGGTATATTTGGAACCTTTCTTTCTTTCTTTGACCTCCTTGAGGCACATGCCTAGACAACTTTGCCATATTTTTGACATAATTTTCCGTTTTCCAGAATGATTGGATCAGTTCGCAGTCTGCTAACAACCTATCTTTCTTCTTTGTATCCACCAATACTGATATTTCCATATTTTATCATCTTTGCAAATTTATATATAGAGTGAAACTTCTGAATTGTTTTGGTTTGCTACTTTTTTGTTACTAGTGATGTGGGTTATTAAAAGTTTATAGGTATTTTTTTTTGAGAAATTTTTATATCTTTTGCTCACTTATACTTCTTGAATAAAGTTTGATCATATATTTTTGTTAATTCCCTATATACTTTGGATATCACAGATTTTCATATAGTTGTTCTTTTTTAATGATTGATGCTTTTCCTTATCCTAGCTATGTTGACTTTGTGCAAAACTTTTTCAGTTTCATATATGAAATGATGTTTTATTTTTTATGATCATCTTTGTCCTATTGATTAGTTAAGAATCTTTCCTTAGGGGTGTCTCAGTGAACAGAGAGCCAGGCTTCGAGACAGGTGGTCCTGGGTTTAAATCTGGCCTCAGACACTTCCTAGCTATGTAATCCTGGGCAAATCACTTAACCCCCATTGCCCAGCCCTTAACACTCTTCTGCCTTAGAACCAGTACACTGTATTGATTCTAAGAAGAAAGTAATAGTTTTTTAAAAAAAATCTTTAGCTATACCCTATGAAAAGTACCATATTCTCCAGTAATTTTTTAAAATATGACTTACCTAACATTTTAGTCAAATTTATTTTGATTTATTATTCTATGATTTAAGATTGTGACCTAAGCTTGATTTTTGCCTTGCTGCTTTGCAGTATTTCCAGCAGTTCTTGTGAAGTAGAATTCTTCCTCAAGTAATTAATGTTTTCAAGTTTATAAAAAACTGAATTATTGAGTGCTCATTTTTTCCTTCTCAATTTCACTTGTCTACTGCTTAACCTAAGGGCTCTCCATCTTTAAAAAATAACAACCTTTTTTTGATACTGCCATTCTGTCAGGTTATTACTTTTATCTTTCCTCTCTTTTATTGCTAAACTTGTAAGTTCTTTATTTTACTCACTGTCTCCACCTCAACTCTTTATAATTTTGCTTCTTACCATACTGCTTTTGAAATTCTCTCAAAATTTACCTGATCTCCTACCTGAAAAATCTGATAGCTTTTTCTTAGTCTTCATACTCCTTCATCTTTCTTGTAATACTCCATTTTGTTGACCTGAATATTTTCTACTCCTTTGGTTTCTGTGACACTATCTTCTTCCTTTCTGTCTGACTATTATTTCACAACCTCCCATTATAGGGATTACAGACTTTCAGAATCTTGGAGCTAGAAGGAATTTCAGGAAGATTCCTTCTAAAATATAACCAAGTAGTCATTAAGCCTTTGCTTGTATACATCTACTGAGAGAGACTTCTTTATCTCCTTAGATAACTCATTTTCTTTTTGCTTACATATAATTATTAGGAAGGTTTTCCTGAGCTCAAGTCTAAATTTACTTTTTTACAACTTCTCCCACTATTATGAATTTTTATCTTCTGTGACCAAGTAGAACAAGTCTATTCTATTCTTACCAAAAGGCAACCTTTCAAATACCTGATGACAGTTAATGTAACCCTGTTTTATCTTCACTTACTTCTCATTTGGCAAGGATTAAGAAAGGCCTTTCCTCATCTTGGTTCCTTCCCCAGCTTATTTCTCCTTAATTGTGATGTCCAGAATTCCACATAATATTAATGTATTCTAAGATCACAAATAGCTTTTTTGGCTGTCGTAACATTATTATACTTGCCTCATATTAAGCTCATGGTCTACTAAGACTTGCAGAACTTTGTTAAAAACAAATTGCTCTTTTGCCATATTATTGTCTCAGATTCAGCTTATAAAAATCTTCTTAAAGTTTTCTATCTTTGCTTCTATCATCATTGATAAATATGTTAAATAGCAAAGTCTTCCAGGATGCTATATTAGAACCTTCTTGCCTAACTGGCTTTAAATCATTAACAACAGGTTTTTGAGTCCAATGATTTCACCAGTTCTGAGTCTTATTCATTGTAGTATTGTCTAGTCTTCATTTCTTATCTTTTCCACAAAAGTAGCATGGGTTACTTTTTAAAATGAATTTATCTCCATTAAATATCAGTAGATTAGCTGACCCAATAAACTAGCTACTAAAGGTTTTTTTGGATCTTGTCTTTGTCATTGAGTATTACCCCTTTCAGCTTTGTGTGTTCTAAAAATTTGATAAACATCCCAGCTATGTTTTTATCCAAGTCATTGATGATAATATTAAACAGTATTGGACTAACACTGATGCTTGGAACACTCCTTTGAAGACTTCCTTCCAAGCTGACATACAACTAGTTGACCATTCTTTGGGTTCAGCCCTCTAACTAGTTTTGAATGTATTCATTTGTATTATTTTCTGACCACCTCTTTCCAACTTTTCCTCCCCCAAAGAATTTCTGATTTACAAGCTCCCTCTACTGAGACAATTTGTTTCATCTGTAATTTATAGCCTTAGAGAGTTAACCTGGGTAATATTTATAGGGAAAATGGGTGGGATTGATGAACAGGGGATACTGAAGGTTTTGTGCAGGGAAAGAAGGAGTTGAAGGGAGAGAGGGAATATGGCTGCTGGTGAGGTAAAAGGAAAGAGATGCCCCCTGCTGAGAGGCTATTTTTGAAAAATGGGGTTCCTGAGAAATGGGCCACTTATGATAGCCTAAAGGCACATCTTCTCTATAGATTGATGTTGCAGATACCCCAGAGCAGGCCTGAGGGACAAGCCTCCCCCCAGACTTAGTCGCCCAGCAGGAGTCCAATAAGGACAGTTTATAGTTGAATGGCCTGCCCCTGAAATGTTAGTCCTCTTATCTGACTGAGATATTCAAATAAAGATAAAATTTAATAACAAGTTTGGATTGGGGAGGTATCAGGGAAGAGAGATTTCTCTAGATGAGGTTTGAGTCTCTCTTAGCTTTTGAGCTGAGGCCAGGCTTCACAGGATGGTGGAGGATTTCTTTTATTCCTGTTTATGCTAATTTATTATTATTATGCTTTCTTAATTTCCAAGACTTCAGCAGTAGATAGCAAGAGGAAGAAAGTTCTGACCTTAAGAACTGGTTGGGCCTTTTTCTTTGGGCTGATGCCCTTAAAGATCAATTTTATAGTCTAAACTGCTTCCTTTAAGTCCTTTTGTCTGATGAACACGATCACAGGGATCCAGGTAGAGCATATAGGTGGGAAATTCAGGAATAGAGGCACTTCTATCCAGAGTCAGGGAGAGAGGCTCCTTCCAGTTCCAGGGCCAGGAAGGAAGTGCTAGTCACAAGACCAACTGCCACTCCCAGTTGCCCCTTTCCCCACCACCTGTCAGTCTTGTCAATATCTTCTCTCTAACACTCCAACTGCTGTTGGTTCCAAATCAATGGCAAAAAGTCCAGAACTTGCTTTAGTTTTCCTTTCCATAATCGATCCAGAGACAGGGAGAAAGGCTCCTTCCAGTTCCAGTTTTCCTTTCCACACCTGAGAGCACCAAAAGGCGGAAAAGTCTTACTGGCCAAATAGTTAAGAACATCAGAGACAAAACTTTAACCTAGGTCTCTCTAACTCAAAGGCGCCCTGGGCCAACTACTCCATGTTGTCTCTGAGTCTAGTACATGTGGGGCAAGGTACTGTAGCTGTGATTTCATTGGCATAGGGGAGCAAGTTCCTTCCACTAATGCACATTGGAAAAAAAAGGGCCAATAGTCAGATTGAGATGAAGGAGATAGGAAAAAGATCTCTGATGTAAGCTTCATGGAGGAGAGTAGAGGATGGGATCCAGGGCACAAATAAGTGCCAGGAAGAGGTCCCATTTCATCCTCTGAAACAGAATAAAGGAGAAAGATAAATAAAGGTTTGGACGAAATAAGGAAGATAAAAGAGCTTAATTTACTTGTTCCTTAATTTTTCCATCATCTCTTGAATGCTATTTAAATAAATATTTATGTAGTTATGATACCATTACATTTTAATATTGTTTACTTGCCAAAAGGCAAAGTGGAACAAGAAGACTTATGGGTCTGCTTTGTGTAAAGTTTTGCCCACATTGCCTCCTTTATGTGCATGTTTCCTTGCCGGTTTAGCTAATCTACACAGAACTATTTTTATACTGTTGTTTCCAGAAAGCATGCTTCATTTTTTAATTCCCCTAGATGCCCTTCTGCATTGCACCAACAGCATGGTGACTACATGTAGCTGATTACTTGTATGATACTAGTTACTGCAGAACATCTGTTATTGGGCTCTCCAAATTGTGGCCCATGTTTCCTTTCTACATTCCATTGACTTTGTGTCTTTTTTCAAAGTTTTAGATATTAAGCAGAATAATAATGCTTAGTTGAGAAACTTTTCCAGAAAAGGCAAACATAAATATGAGGTAGTCTTTTAAGGGAACATGATACAGGTTAATCATAAACATCACATAAGGTACATGATTTTTGAAGGAATAGAAAAGGTTTGGAGAGTAAGTATCTGATCTAATTAGTCATCTGGTTGTCAGGTCTAGGGAACATAAGCTATCCATGTTTCCATCTGTAAAATGGGAATGATAGTTGCCTTTTCAGTTTCCCAGTAATGTTGTAAAGAAAAAAAAAACAAGATAGTGGAAAGTCTGTAGAAAAATTAAAAGCACCTATTAAAATGCTAGATATTACTACCTGCATATTTCTAAAAAGAAATAATAGGCTCCAGAGCTTTAGAAAAGATCTCATCTCAGACACTTCCTAGTTGTGTGACCCTGGGCAAGTCACTTAACCCCATATCCTAGCTCTTACTGCTCTTCTGCCTTGTAACCAATACACAGTATTGATTCTGAGTTGGAAGATAAGGGATTGGATGAGGAATTGATTGATGTTTAGAGGTATTTACTTTGCCATTTTCATTTTCAAGTTGCCCCATCCTTTTGTGTTGTTGGTGTGGTAGCACCACCAAATAACATACATTTCTCGTCTAATTCCACAATGCCCAGACAGATTGACCAGTGAATTTTACCAAATATTAAGGAACAAAACAGAGAAATATTGTAGGGTAACTAACTCCTTCTATGCGAACACATACAGTGTTTCCATTGAACCAAAAAAAACCCATCCTATCCAAATTGAGAAAGAAAACTTGAACAATATCATTAAGTATTATTTGTGGGAAAGTACCTTAAAGATACTTGTAAACAGAATAAAGCAATACACAAAAAATTATTCATCAAAATCAAGTAGGATTTTTAAGTGGAATTCAATGCTAGTTTAATATCAAGTGAACAATGTTATATCAGGAAGAAAAAAATGAAGAATACGCAATCATTTCAGTTTGGAGAAAGCTTTTGATAAAATACAACACTCATTTTGTGGTAACCCTTTCATATTTTAAAAGCCTGAAATCACTTTGCGTGTATGTATGAAATATATTTTCAAGCAAATGGGTCCTTTTCCTTTTTCCCTGATCACCTAGCAATGGCATTGTTGGGTGTAAGGGTATATACACAGTTTTATCATACTTTTGGCATAATTCCAGATTGTTCTTCAAAATGATTAGATTAGTTCACAGTTCCACCAACAGTTTAATTAGTGTCCCAATTCTTCCACATCCCCTCCAACATTTGTCATTTTCCTTTTATCATTTTAGCTAATTTGATAGATATGAGATGATATATCAGATTTTAATTTGTATTTCTTTAATCAGTAGTGATTTAGAGCATTTTTTAATATGACTATATATTGCTTTGATTACTTCTTCCAAAAACTGCCTCTTTATATATCCTTTGACAATTGGGGAATGACTCATATTCTTATAAATTTGATTCAGTTCTCTGTATATTTGAGGTATGGGGTCTGTATATGAGGTATGAGGTAAGAGATTAGCTATCCCAGTTTTTTGCTTTCCTTCTCACCTTGGCAACATTGGTTTTATTTGCACAAAACTTTTTTAACTTAATGTAATCAAAAGTCCATCTTACATCATCAATAAGCATTTAAGTTTCTATCTTATATTAGGCAGGCATTGTAATAGATGTTGGAAAACAGGAAGCAATCCATACTATGCCAGTTATTTCATTTTACCAATAAGAAAACAGATGCAGAGATCATGTAGTTTTCAGGGTGGGTTTTAACTAAAAGTTTTGTGTTTGTATACTCACATGTTTTGTCATTAATCACTTTATAGAAATATTTTGGGGCTGATGTTTGTAAATCACATTTTGGAAAATGGTAAAATTTAAAAGGCATGGCTATTAGGCCAGGTAAATATGTTATAAGCCTGAAGATGAAGGGTCCAATTATTATCTGTATAATTTTGGTGAAAAGGAGGGAATATAGGGTTAACTGAAATGGTTCCAGTAGATCAAAGAAAAAAAGTTATTTTTTAGCTACATCTTATTCAGATAATTACAGTTGAATGAACATGTCATATAAATAGTAAACAAAGATCCCTATGCATTGGGTTTTTTTTTAATGGTATAGGTAACCATGTAGATATATAGGTTGTTTCAGAAACAGAAGCATGTGAATGAATTTTCATAGGTAAATGATTTTAAGATCTGAATTTTTCATGGCACACATTTTTAATAGCCTAGAATCTCTCCGGTATTCTTGTCTACAAAAGGAAGTTCTAAATTATCCTTTATTTGACATCTTATCTCATGTTGTATTTGAAAGGTCATGCCATTCAAAAGAACGTGAAACTTGTCCAAGTTGGCAGTTTTCTCACAGTTCTCTTGAATTTAGTACTTATGAAAACATTTAAAACTAGATTTCAGCTAACATTAATTTAAATTTGGTAATGAAGTATATCAGTTTCAAGATCTGTTTCATTTGTTATTTTAAAAGAAAGAACTTTCTTCCCTTTAAAAAAAATTTCTTAGATTCCAAAGTCTTTCTGAAATACTCAAGATGGAGTGTAAAGCAGAAATGGTGACGCCACTAGTGACTAATCCGGGACACGTGTGTATCACTGACACAAACCTGTATTTCCAGCCTCTTAATGGGTATCCTGTAAGTAAAAATGAGTGTCACATCAGTGAAATTCTTATTCAGTGATCCTTACATAGTAATGTAATTTTATATTCAGTTATTTTGAAGGATTTAACAATTGCTCAAGGCAGGCAGACAACAAGCAATTTATTAACAGTTTATTATGTGCAGGCCCTGTGCTAAAGTGCTGGAGATAAAAATATAAGAAAAGAAAAGACAGTTTTTATTCTCAAGGAGCTTGTATTCTAATGGAGGAAGCCAATCCATAAAAAAGAGCTTAGAGGGAAGTGGAACCTCACCAAGTCCAAAGAGATAAAAGCTCAGCTGGGAGAATGAATCATGACTTCCTCAATTGGAGGCCCCTGGAAGGAACTCACTAATGGGAGAAAGGAACCAGTATTGTAGAAGCCTGGGAAGGCCCCATGTGCTAAGGGCCATTTCTGGATAAGAATGTAGAATACTCTCTAACAGTAATGCCATAGCACTGGATTTCAGAAAGGGGAAGAATAGAGTGTAGACAGTACAAGATGTCTCATAAACTGTAGAGGAAGAATAGGCATGGGAAATGAAAAATCCAACTCCAAAGAAAATAAATACTTGTTAGATTTATTCTGTAACTGTCATGTATTAATTTCTTGTTCTCTTCCAGGTATGATGGGTTTGGCATTAAAGATGCAAACTTTTTTTTTTTTTAATGAAACAGTCCCTGCCCTCAAAGAGCTTATATTCTAATTAGAAATAGCTAGCAGACTTTCTTGAATTAATAGCACTTGATTTGTCTAGTAAGGAATGCCTCTATAGAAAAGGATCCTCAGTGAGATATTCATTGTTTTAGAGAGAAAATGGGCATTGCATATGGGTATAATTGCATTCTTTTATTACAAAGAAATCACTAGATTTAATACTTTTCCAGAAGTAAATTACTTACCCAGTATGCAAAGTAAGATTCTCAAGGCTGACAGATGAAAGTATTATAGAGCAAAACCCCATTTCTTCCTTTCAAAGTTACTAATGGTGTTTGGCCATTCCTGCTAGACCAGAAATGGAGTTGGCAAGTGAAACAGGCTTCTATATGGAAACTTGTTACAATGTTTAGCATATCAAGATCTGGATCTTTTAAAGTATGTTAAAGAACAGTATTCCTAAAATGCTCTGAATTGGAAAATTGAGTTGGCAAAGGAAGCTGGAGGAGATGATCTGGTCCGTAGCCATGGGAAACTAGAAATCTTCTAGTGTCTCTTTAAGTTCCTCTGAACCACTTAGGATTTTTCTAATTGGAAGGTAGTGCTATTAAAATTATGTCCACTAGGTGGTAGGACAAGCTAGCCAAGACTTCTAGCCAAGCCTAGTCATAATCACAGGGCTCTGGGCTTTTTTTTTTTTTTTGCTATTAGAGCTCAAAGCTTTAATTAAGGCGGAATGTTTTCCTGCAATAGTTATGATAGCCTAGGCCAAAAGCTTTTGAAAAGCCTATTTATATTACTTTGACTTAAGAGTAAAATATGAACTACCTCAATCTCAAAGATTTTTAACCAGAAGCTTTAGATTTACTAGTCAATACTAAGTCTTCACTGGAGGATCTTAGTGTTTTGCTGCTACCATGAACCCATTCTCTTCCATATCTTCTTTCTGGGGTTTGCCATGGGACAGGGCAGTATAGTTTAAAGTTGGAGGACCTGGGTTTAAATCTGGGTTCTGTCCTTTACTACTTATCTGACATTAGTTAACTCACCCCTCTGGGCCTTAACTTTCCTTAACTATATAATAACGGGGTTCAACTATATGACTTCTAAGGCCTTTTCCAACTCCTAAATCCTATGATTCATTGGGAAGAGAGAACACAACAGTGTACCTTACTTATCAGCCACTGGGGACTTTACTGTTAGGGTCTTCTTCACCATCTGATCTCTTCCTTCCTTCCTTCCATCACCCCACACCCCAAGGTAATTTAAGGCTTCAGGGAAATTTAAAAATTAGCTCCTCCTTATAATTTTTTAAAGTTTAATTTGATTTTTGTTTTTGGTAATTAGAATTCAAAGAGGGGAGAGCTCCATAAGCTCTCAAAAACAATTTTGAGAAGTTATTTCCTCTTTCATGACTATTGTAGAATTTAGTTTATCAGAATATACATCTCTCTACTCAGTATTTTTTAAAGTTATCAAGTATGTAGAAAATTATTATTACATGTAATTGGTTTAAAATAAAATATCTTTAAAGGAAAAAATATAAAGTTATCAGATGATTGTCTTAGATAACAAGAACAACTAAACAATACTTAAAGTTTCTTGCATAAATATGCCAGCATTTTGATATTTGGGGTTCTCTCTCTTAAAGAAACCTGTAGTCCAAATAACACTTCAGGATGTGCGCCGGATTTACAAAAGGAGACATGGCCTCATGCCTCTGGTGAGTAAAAGCACATCATTGATTCTTCTATGTTAATAGTTTTCTTTGTCTAATGAAAGAGTAAGGAAAATAGAGTAATAGCTTAGAATTAAAAAGACTAGATTCAAGACCCACCTTTGACTTTAATTTTTGGATAGGTGTAAACTGTCAATAGAAGTAACTCTCACATTGATTAAAGTATTGTGTTTTTGTTTGTTTTTTTTTACTCAGAACTTAACAAATATTTCTCCAAATTTCCATATACAAAGATTAAATCGCAATTGTGTATAAAATTTTGAATCTCTAAACCATATTGCTTTTTTATTTTAAAAAGTTTTTCCATGGTTACATGATTCTTGTTGGCTCCCTCCACTCCCCACTCCCATATCTGATAAGCAATTCCACTGAGTTATACATATATTATCACTCAAAATCTATTTCTATATTATTCATTTTTGTAATAATCTTTTAAAACCAAAACCCCAAATCATATACAAACAAGTGATAAATCATATGTTTTCTTCTGGATTTCTATTCCTACTTTTTTCCTAGATGTATTCTTTCTTATTTTTTAATGTATTTAACAAATTCAGCATGTTATTTTCAAAGCTACCTTTTTGTCTGTTCTTCCTTCTGAACTTCCTTCTTCTTTTGTGTATTTATAATATCTTAATGGATAACTTAAAAAAAATTTTTTTTTGTATCACTATTGCAAGTCTCTTATCTTCCCTCCCCTAACTTAAAAAAAGAATGCCAAATAACAAAGCATAGTTAAATAAATCATGATGTCATGCCTAAAAACATGTCTCTTTCTTCACCTTAAGGCCATCATTTTTCTTTTCAGAGGATGAATAATATGCTTTATTACAAGTCCTCTTGATTCATGGTTGATTACTACTTTTATTAGAATTTTAAGCCTTTTAAAGTTGTTTTTATTTACAGCATTGCTGTTAATATGTAAATTATTCTAGTTCATTTTGCTCTGTATGTTCATACAAGTTTTCCCAAGTTTTTTTGAAATGGTATCCTTTATAATTTCTTTGTGTGTAGTAATAGTTCATTATGTTTTTATAACAAAATTTATTTAACCATTTCTTAATTTATATGCTTTCCTTAATTTCCAATTCTTTGCCTCCTCTCTTTGAATTTTATTTCAGGATCCATTCTTTGAATTTGAATTATTATTTTTTGCTTGTGAATATTCCCTCCTCTGTATTGTAGAAAGGAAAGAGAGAAGTTGGTTGAAATGTAAGTGAGAGAAAGGGTTTTGCAGAAGAAGATCTAGCTGCATGGCAGGAACCTGATGATAGCAGATTCTGGAACTCAGTGGGAGGATTTGAGGAGAGACCAACTGCTGTTTTGGGCTTTTGTTTCCTGTCCCTGGAGCTGAGTGGAGGAAGATACCTGATCTCTGTTATTTCCTGCTATGATAAAATCTACAGTGGGCATTCCTACCTGCTTTGAAGTACTTTTCCTTACTGAGAAGATTAAATTGAAGATCAGTGTAACAACTAGCCTGATCTGATCAATAGACAGTGTTGGTGTTAGGGACCTGAGGCCAATCTCTGTGCCTGGCCCAGCTGGGTTGAACTCAGCCATCAGGAGTTCATTCCTTGGCCATCTAAAGATTGGTTCATCTTATAAACCAACCAGGAGGATTAATTAGATTCAGGTATAGACAGTGAGGTTTGGGAAAACTTAGCCAGAGATAGGTAAGGGATTAGGGAGCCTCAAGAAAATGAAGAATTTTCTGTGAGGGAAATTTAGAAGGGGAAGGCTAGAGAGCTAGGGAAATCCTATTCCTTAATCCTCCCTTCCTAATTCTTTGTTTATTATAAATAAATCCCTTTTACCTGTTACCAACACTGTCTTGGAGGCCCTATCATGCACTGGTCCCCGTGAGTTAGGCCATCAGCTTTCACTGAGGGATACTTGGGGTACATCCATACCTTAGTACATTAACATTATTTCAGTATCAGCCTCTTTCTTAATTCCCCTCCCAATTCTTGTTTCCTTCCCTGTTGATTTTGTTTTTTATTTCTACATAAGACTCTGTGTTTGTTTAACCTATTTTGTCTGATTTGGATAAAAGTAAGATTCATCTGATGTCTGCTCTTCCCATCCTTTCTTCTGTATTTGAATATTCTTCTCAGGTGACCCAATAGTAAGCTCTACCACATTCTTCCACTTTTTTACATCTGTATCTTCTTTTTATCTTTCCTCTCTAAACCGTCAACTTAGAATCAGTATCTACTTCCTAGGTCTTACTTTGACTATATTCATCTTATTCAACATCCTTTCAAGATGCTAATGTTTCAAAGGCATGCTTGTCCTCTTAGTATGTTGTCTTATAGAGCCATAGATTTCCGTTTGGGATAATAGATGTCAGGGAGTCTGTGACCACTTAATATTCTAAGCTATTCATTTCTAATTCTCCCATAGTTTTTGTAGCATCCCAAGCATATTCACATCTATGAAATATAGATGACTGTATTATTACTGTGTCTCCAAGCATGAGGCTTTACCGATAAGGTTTGTGAAGGTAACCTTGACCTGATCACGAGACCTATTGCCCAACACAAGTCCATTAACATGTTCGGAGACTTGCCCGGGAAAGCGCGGTTATGTCCTACACGCCCAAAAGGTGTTCCCTCCATTGTACCACCCAATCATGATTGTCTAAGATATGTGATGTAATTGTTACGTGATTAGAGGCATCCCTCTGCCTCCTCATCAATAAAAGCAAGGCAACCCCTGGAATTTTCTCTTTTTAGGAAGGTTCTTTCCCTAGATACGATTACCGTTTCTCTCTCTTTCTCCTCCAAGTCCTTTCCTTCCCCGAGGCTGTGACCATCTCAGCCTGCATTCTCTATCTTAATCTCCTCAACCACCTTGTGTTCCATTATCCTCATTTTCCGCCTTAAGGAAAATCATAGGGGTTGCCTGCCCTATCCAACCACTGATTTGTCGGTGTCTTTCATTTCCACCCTGGTTCTCGGTTCCTATCTCTCCTAGGTCCCATTACAAAGGTGAGCCCCTTCCCTTGTGGGACCCTGCTGGTCAGGGTAGTTCATTAGGAGCGAACCCACAGTTTTAAATTTCATTTTTAAAAATCTTGATTTATTTTTTTCTAGGCATTCATGTAGGCCATATGGAAGTTTAATTTTTTTTTCTGTTGAGATTCTTCTAACAGTTACAAAATTATAGAATCACTTTCTTATTCTAGGTCGACTTTTTGGACATTTCTGGATCTCTAGTTATTCTTTATACTGATCTGTGTGTTCCTTTTATTTGTTTCTCTTGCCTTAATTCCTCATTTTTGGCTTTGTGCCAGGGTCAGACTCTACCCTTTGCTTCACTCTTGGGTGGGTTAGTCAGCTCTGATCTTGACCTGGATTCCTGAGATAATCTCCACCTCTTCATTTGTGTCTAGTAGCCTTTAATACCTCAAGGTTCAGAGTGTTTGATTTTGCTAGTGTCTCAGGACACTGAATTACTGTGAATTACCAGCTTGTTAATTCGCAAAAAAAAGCTTGGGGCTTTAATTTTTCATGGAGGTGTACCACTGTTGCTGTTTCTGAATACAGAGACTTTTAGGTTGTGGTTGGACTGAGAAACTTCTGCCTTGCTTATTTATACTACCACTGAATTTTCTAGTAAGCCCCCTTTCCTATTGGCCATGGACCTCTGGCTAACTTTTTATATTCTTCTGGCATTGATGAAGTCACTCATTGTAGTGTAAAAATTTAAATTATATCTTAATATAGTAAAAATTATATTTTAGAGGTTTATTAAATGATCATTAGAAATCAAGGAATAAAGAAGATACAAAATAAAAACCACATGCCCATGGCTGATTAGCCATTTTTCAAATTTCCCCACCTTACCACCATCACCATTGATGCTACATCATGCCCAAAGAGGAGGAGCAGGACTTCCCCCTGGATATTTATTCCCAGTATAAAGGAAGTACATAATGACAGGAAGTCAATGGGCTCTCAGGAAATGTAGTTCCCCTTTAGGGTAACAGATTTTCAATTATACAGTAGTTTTCCTGCAAGTTAATCTCTTGATTCCGATTCAGTCTTGTGCAAGTTTTAGGTTTTTTGTTGGTTTGTAGGAGCTGAGCTATTCACTTATTTTGAAGCAACTATCTTAGCCAGAAGTCTCCCTAATTCCTTTCTTCCAAAAGGGCTACTTCCAAGAAATGAGAGAGATGGTTTTATCTCATAATTCTGGACACAGACATGGGATCCTTGCATCAATCTGTGGCCTTGAATGAAATAAAATTAAGTCCAGTCCCTAGCTTTTTACTCAGTAACATGCATGACTGTATTCTACCATATAGCAAGGTATGAAAGTATTAAAAGTAAGTTGATAACAGTGGGTTATTGTATATCTTACTTGTACATGCATTAAACCACTTTCTGTTAGCCCTACTAATAAAATAAGCAAAGTGATCTCAAACATAACATAATCCCCATATCATGCAGGTTGTGGCAACCTTTTCTCTTCCAGAACCACAAACTTTCTTGTTTCATTCCAACCAAAAGCAGATAAGACTCAGCTAGCAGGATTAAAGCAGCAGATAATCTACTTGTATATAATTGTATTTTAATTGTGGTGACTTATATGGTTGATTTAAAAGTTCTGTTGATAACATTAAATTACTATTTAGCATTTAAGTGATGTGATATAAAATACTATAGTATTTACTCAAGAGGAGTAGATACATAATATATCATTTAAATGTTAAATATAAGACCTATTTGGTACCCTTTGTATACATGATACTATATACTACTAAGCATGAGGAATATTTACAGCAAATATTTTAGTAATCCTTATGATCACTCTTATAGATAGCTCTGAAATACTTACCTTCAGATTTGTAGATATAAAAAGCCTAAAATGCATAATGTAAATTAAATAATTGAAGTTGTTGTAATATGTTTTGAATTTTATTATTAAGTAAATATGTCACTGATTTTTCTTTTTCTTCCTGACTTTATAGGGTCTGGAAGTGTTTTGCACAGAAGATGACTTATGTTCTGACATCTACTTAAAGTTCTATGAATCTCAAGATAGAGATGAACTCTATTTCTATATTGCAACGTATTTAGGTTTGATGTTAACTTCTTATTGTGTTCTTATTAACCTGTTTTATTTGGTTTTATTTAGCCTCTCTGCTTCATTAACTGGGTCAGTGAGTAAGAAGAATTTATCAGATCATCTAAAATAATGTCTATATGATGCCATTTATTTCTTCTAAATTGAGAGTTCCTAACCATAGGTCCATGAATGGTTATTTTTGGTTTGGTTAGTTAAAATTTTGATAACTATTTCAATATAATTAGTTTTCTTTATAATTCTTTATGTTTTCATTCACTTTAAAATATTATTCCAAGAAGAGATCCATAGAGTTCATGACCCAAAAAAAGGTTAAAACGTCCTGTTCTGAATAATAACCATAATGATTACCCTTTATCTAGGATAATAAAATTTAGCAACATGAAAAATAAAAAAAAATTTAGCAACATGAAGGCAAAAATAATGTTTTATTTCATAATTTCATGTATTATGCTTCCTTAGCAAAGAGTGTTTATACAATTCTTGATAAGTTAAGACTTCAGTTTTGAAATAGGTTATCCTAAAACTGTATCAAAGAAAATTTCCATATTGATATATTAACTATAATTCAATATTTACTTCATAGTGTGATTAAAATGTGTTCATATATACTTTGATTATAAATTATGGTAACAGTTATAGTTGCAAAGAAAAAAAAACTTTGGAATTATTTAGTACTGGTTAAATGTTTTTTCTTAAATAATAGCATTTATGTAGCATTTTAAAGTTTACAACATGCCTTACAAATATTATCTCAATTAATCCTCACAATAATTTTGAAAAGTAGACACTTTTATTATCTCCATTTTACAGATAAGGAAACGGAGGCAGACAAAAGTCAAGTGACTTGCCAGAGTTACATAGCTAGTAAGTGTCTGAGGTAGAATTTGAACTTGGACTTTTATGTCTCCAGGTCCAGCAGTCTCTTCACTATACTCCCTAGCTTCCTCTGGACTAGTTTAAATTCTTTAGGTTAATAACTCCTTTCCTCCTCAACCAAGAAGCCTTCCTTGAAATTTGGACTTCCTCACCTCAATTCAGTATTTGTAAACCCTAAAGCAAAAATCCCTATTATTCAGCCTTTATAAGATATGCTTATTTACTTCTGTGACTTTGCTTAATTATCTATATAATAGACTTAGCAGAGGGTAGGCAATAGCCAAGTCTGGATTAGTTTGAATAATGAACCCCCTGCCATGGTTGAATTATAATTTTCATAAAAGAAGAGCAGACTAGGACTTATTAATATAGTCCTAATTGAGTTTAATATATTTTCATATGTAGTGGGCTGTTTTGTAAGGTAAAGTTAAGTATATGCTCCTTTTGCTTCTAGTAGACTTCCCTCAAGAATTTATTTCCAAAATGCAACCCAACTTGTTTTCATGTGTAAACTGTCCAGGTTAACTTTGAATGCTTTAATTTAAGTGATGGTATAAATTTACTTATACTTTCTACCTTCTAAATTTATTTGATTATGCTTCTCATTTTTTTCTTTTTTTTCCCCAATTTAAACATTATTTTATTTGGTCATTTTCAAACAATATTCCTTGGAAACAAAGATCCTTTTCTTTTCCTCCCCCTCCCACCACCCCTCCCTTAGCTAATGCACGATTCCACTAGGTATCACATGTGTTCTTGATTCAAACCCATTTGCATGTTGGTATTTGTATTAGGGTTTTCATTTGGAGCCTCTCCTCATTCATGTCCCCTCAATCCCTGTAGTCAAACTTTTTTTTCTTAATGTAACCAAAATGTCACAAAAATCTCCAACTGTCATAGTGAGTCCTAATGATTTTAGTCACTAAATCAGAAATGGTTCTCTCTCTCCCTGCCCTCTGCTCCCCTTCCCCAAAAAACTATCCTCCCTTTTTTTCTAAACTTATTGTTCAGATAACTCACACTTTTTCTGGGTTGAAGATGAGAGAAGAATAAGTTGGTAATTAAAGTATTTTGGGTTTAAGAAATCTTAACTGGTAGCTGTTTGAGAAAATTTTGAGGAATAAACTTTGAAGTAAACAGAGCATGGGGTGGTGTCAACAATAACCTTAAGGGTGTGGTGGGACAGGCCTATAGTCTCTGCTCCTGGGGGGTGGGGAAGGTTTAAGCTGGTGAATTGCTTAAATGTGAGTCCTGAGCTGCAGTAGGGCTAAAAATAATCAAGTGCCCTAAGTCAAGTGCCAAAGTGATGAGTCTATAGATTGAGAGCCCACCAGCTTGTCTAAGGAAAGGTGAACCAGTGCTATTCACAGATGGAGCAAGTCAAAACTTCTGTGCTGATCAGAAGTGGTGTCAGGCCCATACATGGCTGTTGTTCTTCAAGCCTGAGTGAGACGTGGGAGAGCAATCGAAAAATAATTTCCTAAAGAAGATGGAAAATCCAATGAATTTACACCCAAATAGGGTCTGACTGGTATTTGGTGTGATACAATTTTTGTTAGTATGGTTTTTTGTGTTTTTTTTTTCCACATTAGCTTTCTATAGTCTTTATGCCCTAATATGAGAAACATATTACTTTTTGATGAAAGATCATTTTCAACATTCCAGCATATTTCTCTCAAATAAACAGCCTTGTTTTCTTCCTACTGTCTCTTGTACAAGAGATATAGTCATTGGCAAGTAATCAACAGTATCCCTCTTCCAAGTTTTAAAGAAAACAAGGAAAGAAGGCTTTTCCCTGCTATGTTTTTGTATTAAAAGAACGCTGTTATCAAATGCCAGAAGTAATATGACACTTCCTCAGAGGCTAATTGAGTAGGATTCGTTGCCAGCTATGTGTTGACTTACTTTTATAAGTAATGAGAATTGAGTTCCTTTATGGGAACCTTGAAATATTTTACATTATAAAAACTTTACTAATATTTAACAGAGAAATTCAGGTCCTGAGCAATTTATAATCTAAGGAGAAGTAAAAAATGGTGAAAATAGATGAATTAGTCCACCTTTGAAAATCCCTATATTGGTTATACTAATTGGTCAGTTTTCTGGTAACAAATGCTTTGCCTTCCAATGGTTGTTTCTTTGTTTTTTCTCTTTAGAAAACCACATTACTGAGCATACTGCAGAAAGTTACATGTTGCAGTGGCAGCGAGGGCATATCTCTAACTATCAGTATCTTCTGCACCTCAACAACTTGGCTGATAGGAGCTGTAATGACCTTTCCCAGTACCCTGTGTTTCCATGGATAATAAATGATTATTTCAGTGCAGAATTAGGTAAATAACTTGTATATATTCAGATAATAATAACTCACACTGGTGGTACACTCGAAAGTTGGGATGATGTGGTGGACAGCTATCTAGTCATCCTTGGAATCAGGAAGACTTAGGTTCAAGTTATGCCTGTAACACAGATTAACCGTATAACCTTGGGCACACTTTTCTTATTTAATGTCTCAAACAAGATGCTAAGACTTTCAGATGAAATCACATGTTTGATATCAACCCCTTCCTACTACTCCCCATTGATAAAAGATTCACAAAGTGCTTTAAAAATATTAATAAAGAAGATTATCTTTATATTTTAAAGAAGAAAAATTAATTTGGGGGGGGATTGATGATAATGGTTCATTATCTTTGTTTTTCCTTTAATTGCCATATTAAGAAATTCATTGGGGGCAGCTGAGTTGCTCAGTGGATTGAGAGCCAGGCCTAGAGGCAGGAGGTCCTAGATTTAAATATGGCCTCAGATACTTCCCAAATGTGTGACCCTGGCAAAGTCACTTAAACCCCATTACCTGGCCCTTGCCACTCTTCTGCCTTAGAACCAGTACACATATTGATTTTAAGACAGAAGGTAAGGGTTTTTGTTTGTTTGTTTTTGTTTTTAAAGGATTAGCCAATCTTGGGGATCATAAATTAAGAGCTGGAGGGGGACTTTGAGGTCATATAGTCTAATCCCTATTACTTTATAGATACTTCATAGATATATAGATATGTAATTAGTCAGCCACTAAATATTTATGAAGTGCCTTTATTAAGTGAGGCACTCTGCTATGTGCTAAATTTTAGTCCTGCTTCTAGACCAATATCAGGGCCATCCTCTGGGGAGGAGCCTCTGTGGGGAACAAGAAGCTTAGTTACCAAATAATTGCCCCTCATAAGACAGGCAGGTCAGCCTAGGAGAAGTAGTGGGGTACCTGAGGGAAAAATAGGAGTCATCATGTGCCAGGAAAGTCAAACTGTTACCACCACATGACTCTTATCTACCCTTAGTAGCTGTTGGAGACTGCCTAGCACCTTGAACTTAGTCTTAGGAACAGCAGTGCTTCCAGCCCAGTTGTAAATGGTTTAGCACAAGAAATCAATATGATTTTATCAGTGGAAATAACATTTAAAAAGAGACAGCATTGCCATTGGATTCTCTCCATCAGACTCAAGAGCAGAAATCTCCCCTGTGTGAGGTTTTGGAGAGCAGTAGCTGTCTTACTTTTCTGTTTGTATCTCTAGCACTTAGCACAGTACTTTATATGGAGTAAGCACTTAGTAAATAAATACATCATTTGTTCATTTATCCAGAGATGGAGATGCAAGATTTTCAGTTTTATAGTTTCATTAATGGCAAGATAACAATAGATTTTTTTGCACATTTTATTGTGATGTAGTAGAAAGAACATGGGATCTCTAATAAGAGGCCCTGGATTCTAATCATTCCTTTGCCACTTACAGGCCATTTAACTCCTCTGGGACACATTTCCTTTATAAAATGAGAGGGTTAGATGATCTCTGAGGGCCATGACAGCTTTAAGTTCATAATTCAGTATATGTTAGTTGTTGAAAGGCATTTAATATCTACTTATTACTTTAAAAAACATGTTACCAAAGCACTGCTTTGATGTCTCATTATGGTATAGAACTAATCTTAGGGACTTTAGCATAAGCTCTGACAGGTCCTACAAAACTAGAAAGGCTTCAGAGGTGGGCTACCCACTGAATTTTTTTTTTAATCTACTGTAGTAATAACCTAGTTAGACTTAGAAGGGCTCATTATCAAAACATAGGTCTTCAAGAAGACATTATTTTTTGGTAGGGATGGTAGGATTTGCATTACCACATCTCTTGAAACCATTTACTAAGAGGTGGATAAGTTGCAGCCTATTCCACTGGAATGAGGGCCAATATTGAATAAATGTACTTTGTTCTTTGGAAATAAATGAAAAATATGTTCTCATACAAATTCTTCAAAATATATACATGCACACATGAGTTAATGGCAGTCATATTCTACTGATAAGTGCTAATGACTCACTTCAGTTGTTCAATTTGAGGCCAGTTAATATTAATATCCTAAAAGAGTACAAGGACTTATTTCTCAATGACAAAATCACTTGCCATCCTTCTCTTAACAGTTTATACTGAAATAAGGCAAAGCAACTTGTGTTTTGAAAATGCACTTTTTGTTTCAATTGACTGTCTTTTTTTCCACTGGAAGGTTTTTATCAAATCTCTAGGATCTTATTAATATTTAGAGACCCCACATTTGGATGAATGTTGATAACTTAATATACCACAAATTGTGTGTGTGTGTGTGTGTGTGTGTGTGTGTGTACACAAGATAGTGTGAAAGAATGGTTTGGTTTCTTCAGTAGATGTACTACTCAAAAAGTAGTAGAATTTGTGTGTTGTGTTTTCTAGATTTGTCAAATCCAGAAACCTTCCGAGATCTTAGTAAACCAATTGGTGCACTGAATAAGGAAAGGCTAGAAAGATTACTGGTAAGTTGAGCTGTAATGTATTTATTCAGTCAGAGATTCCCTGAGCCATTTCTGTTCTTTACTGTAGTGTATTTACTTCTCAAATAAGGAAGCCAGAAATGTAAGGAACAGGTTATCATTCCCCTCAGTCTTCCTCAGTTCCCATAACTTCACTCCAGTGTTTTCCATGCATTCCAGTAGTCTTAGGGAAATAATCTTACTCAGAAATGTAAGTGGATCTGTGATTTCATTGATTTGGAAACTTTCCATTGATGCAGATTACAACCCATGATATGTAAATTTCATCCATGTCTTCCTGAAGTTAATAATCAGAGGATTCACTCAGCATGCTTCAGGCCTTCCTATAGTTCTCCTAACATTGCAAAGATAGCAGTAGAGAGCACTTCTGGTGTTTACCTTCCATCCCTCACTTGCCATGTGACTAGTCCATCTTTTTTTTCTGTCATACCAATCCTCAATGAAGAGTTTCTAGTGGGCTAAGTCACACCTTTCCATTGTCCTCAGTGTGATAACCTTCTTGAGTTCAAACTCATCTTAATAATTACAAATGTTTGTTTGGTGTTAATCAAAGTTGCATTCTATATAAAGTAACTACATAAACACAAAAATAGTGGCTTCCAGTAGTATTTGTTTGTAGTGTTTGCCTATTTGTCCTTGAATATTTCCTGTCCCTCACTTCATATTTTGAGAAATCAGGAAAAAATATTTTCTTTCTTGCTTTATATTTTCCCCTTGCCCTCAGCCCCTTCTAGGCACATTTTCATAATTTAATTTTCTTTGGGTACACAGGAGTTGCTCTTTTCATTACTGACTTAGAACAATGTTTTCTTTCATATGCTATAGATACGCTATCAGGAAATGCCAGACCCCAAATTTATGTATGGAAGTCATTACTCTTCCCCAGGCTATGTGCTCTTTTATCTTGTTAGGATTGGTAAGATCTATTTTTGTGGCCTATTAAGTTTTGATGCACTTGAATGCCAAATGCTTGAATGATTGAACTTAGTTCTTTGACTTTTCTTTCTAGCCCCAGAGCATATGCTTTGCCTTCAGAATGGAAGATTTGATCATGCAGACAGAATGTTCAATAGGTTTGTCATAAATATCCCTTTTCTCTCTCTCTCTCTCTCTCTCTCTCTCTCTCTCTCTCTCTCTCTCTCTCTCTCTCTCTCTCTCTCTCTCTCTCTCTCTTTCTCTCTCTCTCTCTCTCTCCACATATATATACATATATATGTATATATATTAAAACACACTTCATTTTTCAGTGTTGAATAATGTGAAACATAAGAGATCAAAGTTCTGAATCTCTTGGTGAGTCTTAGTTTTATTGCTTTATTATTTTTATTTAGTATTGCAGAAACCTGGAAAAACTGCTTGGATGGTGCAACTGATTTTAAAGAGGTCAGTAAGTGAGAAAGCTGATGATTCACCATCCTCATGGTTTCTGATTAATGGCTTTTAACATTGTTTGGTGTTTGTTTTTTTTTAATCCATGAAACTTTCAGCTGATTCCAGAGTTTTATGGTGATGATTTCAGCTTCTTGGTCAATAGTCTGAAGTTGGATTTGGGGAAGAGGCAAGGAGGCAAAATGGTTGATGATGTAGAACTCCCACCATGGGCATCAGGTAAATGGGACCAGCAGAGTCCTAGGAACCTTTGCTGTTCAGAATAATTGCAGATATTTCCATAGATATCCTTTTGTTATTTAGAGTGTTCTTGAATGAAAATGAAACAATCATTAATGAGAATATTAGGAGGAAAAGTGAATTTTATTTAGAACTTAAAGTCTTTTATGTTTCTAGGATGAATAAAAAGAATTTTATATTTTTAGAAGGTTGAATTTTGTGAAAATAATTCTTGACTGTCAGAGATGGTCTTACAGATGAATAAAAATAGTCTTATTAAGGGTTTGTCTGCCCTGTCTCTACATAAAATAGAAGATAGATCTGATTGGAAGAGAAAGAAATGAAGTACAAGAAAAAAGAATGAAAATCCAGGATTAATTGTTCTATTAATCTTGTTCCAATAGACCCTAAAGACTTTCTTCAGAAAAGTAAAGAAGCATTAGAAAGCAATTATGTATCAGAACATCTTCATGAATGGATTGATTTAATATTTGGCTACAAGCAAAAAGGAAATGAAGCCATTGGAGCCCATAATAGTATGTAACAAATCCATTGAAATACCATATTATTTGGTGAAAACAATCCAACATTGATTAAATACCCCTTTTTTTGCAGAACATAGTGCTAGGCTTTAAGGATACAAAGACAAAAGTCTAATAGTCCTTGCCCTTAAGGAGCTTATGCTCTACTTTGGGGATACAAAATGAACACAAATAAGTAAATACAAAGTAATATAAGATGTGGCTGGAGGGAGAGATCAGGGAAAGCTTCTTAGAAATGGTAGTACCTGAGCTGATTTTTTTTTTAACCCTTACCTTTCATCTTAGAATCAATACGTGTATTGGTTCCAAGGCAGAAGAGTATGGTAAAGGCTAGGCAGTGAGGGTTAAGTGACTTGCCCAGGGTCACACAGTTTTCTAAGGCTAGATTTGAACCTAGGACCTCCCTGTCTCTAGGCTTGACTGAGCCACCCAGCTGCCCCCAAGCTGATTCTTGAAAGAATGAAATTATGAGAGGAAGAAGTGAGGAAAGAGTACATTTCAGAGATAGAAGGAGGTTTGTGCACATGTTTAGGGATAGGAGATAGATGTCAAATTCATGAAATAGCCAGTAGTCCAATTTGACTTGAATGTTAAGTGTATGAAAGGAAATAATGTGAGATGAGTGGAAAGGTAGATCAGAGCCAGATTGTGAAAGCTTTTAAATGGCAGACTGCAGAGTTTATATTTCATCTTAGAAGCAATAGGAAAGTTAATCAACTTTTGGAAGCAATAGGAGAGTTAATCAACTTTTAGAAGCAATAGGAGAGTTAATCAACTTTTTAGGAAAGGGGGCTAAAATATGAATCTCTAGCAATAATGTAGATCTCAACAAAAACATTTTTATTTCTTCAAGGGAAATACTAGTGGAACTAAGCTAGATGCTAATTAACAGAGAGAGAATACAGTTTTCAGTGAAATTTGGATATAACTAAAGAACCTATATAACCCTAAGAGGCTGCATATAATTTGTCTTTTAACTTGTTTGTGTTCTCACCTCCCCAGCTGTTCATCCCCTCCACATATAATCCAATCAAATATGACAAAAAACGATTTTGTTTGTTCTAGAGACCTATCAGAGTCTACTTTTAATTGAACTGAAAGTGGCCATTTGTGCTCTTTTTGGATTTAGTTTTTGTCTCCATAAAAGTTGGGGGGGTGTGTAAGAAATGGAAACTATTCAGTTCAGATTGCTGACATGACTATATAGGGTGATTCTATTACCAGTATTGGTTCAGGTTATTGAGTCAGGTCCCTTAATAAAAAAATAATGCATTCTTTCTTGCTCACTGAAAAAAAATAGCACTAATACAACAGGTCATCCAGGCTATTGATTTATTTTCACTTCCTGTTTATTGGGGTCCAGTATGAGTATAGTTTGCTCAAATAAAAATCCAAAATCTTCAAGTTCTCTGATAATTAGGTTTTGAAGTCTTTAAGGTCTTGACCTCCTAGGATCTGAGTATATATGCATTGGGAATTTAATACATTTTTAATTAAACATTATGTTTCTTCTTTCAGTATTTCATCCTCTCACCTATGAAGGAGGTGTAGACTTGAACAGGTACTGAAATGACTTTTTTAAAATATCTCTACTGGTATAAAGAATGCAGTGTGCTTACATGTTAATTTTTTAAATGTATTACTAAAGTTAAATAACTTTAATGAGTCATGTTTGCTGATTCATTCTGCATGATGTTTATTAAATATCTTCTCTGTATGGTGTGTTATACTAGATACTGCAGGAGATCTAACAGTAATACAGCTGGGTTCCTGGGCCCTTCAGTGTGCTTAGAGCTTAATATGCAATAGGGGTGATAAGACAAAAATAAATGGAATGCAAATTATAATAAATACAAAGTGCTGTGATATCAACTGACAAAGGAATCACTAGCCTGTAGGAGATAATGGAACTAGCCTGTCTTGCAGCCTGTATATTATCTGAATTGGATGTTTTTTAGAAACTTAAAACCTAACAGCTCCCAAATTTGTATTTCACCTAAAAGTATAGAGGATCCTGATGAGAAAGTAGCTATGCTGACCCAAATCTTGGAATTCGGGCAGACACCAAAACAACTATTTGTGATACCTCATCCTCGAAGAATCACCCCAAAGGTTAAAAGCTTGTCACAGCCCTCCAGTCAGAGTGCTTCCTTAGCAGATTCTCCAGGTAAATTTTATAGAGAACTCATGTACTTCCTTTTGGTTTCCTTTCATAATCTATATTCTTAGAAATAAGTATTGGATAAAGAAATTAACTTTTGTGTTGCTTAGAGTAGATTTTTTTTGGCTCTTCTACCTTAATGTTTGTTTTGTAAATCATGAGCAACTGTTGGTTTAAGTCAGGGACCATAGGAAATCCAAACACTGCTATTTTTGACATTGTTTTTTTTGCTTTGTGAATGTAGTTCCTTCTCTTTTTCCTTATTTCCCTTGTCCAGCAAACATCATTTTGAGTCCCAGTCCAGGTTCCTCCCTTCCCTGTGTTTATAGCCTCCACTTATGACATTTTTTGCTACTAGAACCCCCCTCCCGCCCCTGCCCCCGCCCCAAGCAACCTTACCAGTCCTACCCAGAAATGAAATCAACAAGAATTAACATTCCATTCCTTCTTGTGAGCCAAGAGACACATTTATTCACTCCACAAATAATTATTAAGTGCACCCAACACTATGGTAGATATTATATAAATAACCTTTTTATGTTACTTTTTTTCTCATTTCCTAGAATATTTTTCAGGCATTTTCAAGGTAGACAGGTTACAAATATCACACTGTGCTCTTTCATAGATACACAGATTTATTTATTTTTTTAATATTTGATTCAATAATACCCAGTGAATCTTGTTGCTCTTTGTGAGGCTACAAATCTTTAAAAATGCCAAGTTATACAGGCCATAGGATTACTTAATGGTAATATTTACACTGTTGATATTGAGTCATCTTCTCAGGAACCAGTCATGTGACCATACTACTTAAAACTAACGATTATTTTAGAAAGTCAAGTGCCTCTAGCCCAATAGGAAAGCAAAAATAAAGGGCTGCCAACTTAATATTAACAGAAACCCAGAGGAGAAATGGATAAATAAACAAAGGCACTAGTGATTAAAAAACACTTAAAAACCTTTGATTTATAAAGTTATTTCATAGTATCATAGGATTAGAACTGAAAGGGTCTAGAGTCATTGAATTCAGCTTTCTTACTTTACAGATGAGTATATGGAGGAAGGTTAAGTGATTTTCCTAGAGTTGTGTAGTTTCTTGGTGTCTGAGGTAGAATTTGAAAATCAGATCTCTTTTCAGAAAATCAGATCTAGCTTCAAATTCAGTGTATTATCCGATAAACTATGCTATCTCAAAATTCAACAGGCATGGACTGTGTGCAAAGAAATCTTATTGACTAGGAAATTGATCCTTGAGAAATTTTCCTCTTTTTAAAATTTCAATTCAAATCAACATCTCAATTACCTACTGGGATGATACTCTATATTAGGTATTGGAAAAGATAGAATATTTAGAAAAAATAATCCCTGTCCTCATGGATTGCATATTGTGTTATATCATAGTTATTTGTGTAAGTGCCTTAGAAGGGTTGTATTAAATGAATTCTGAGGAGTGGGGAAGGTCATTATGGAATGGATGGAGCAGGAAAGCTTTTATGGAAGAGGTGATAAATTTGAGTTCTGTTCTAAAGACTGACTAGGAATTCAATCAATAAAGGGGGAAGGCAGGATGTTTTTTATGGAGAGAATAGCATATACAAATGCACTGTAGCAATGAGACTTATGAAATGGTGACTAGTTAAGTTTTGCTCAAATATATATAGACTATGTGAAAGCTGTATGAGATAAAGCAGTCAGATTGGAGTTACCTTTGGATGCTGAGGTATCGGGGGCATCAGGAGTCACCAAAGGGCTTTAAGCAAAACATGACCTAACAAACAAATAAATAAAGAATAGTTTGGCACTTGTACAGTGGATAGATTGGAGGAAGAAGAGTCCCGGGAGGTGAGGGAAGGCAGGATAAATTGTAGGAGGCTATTGCAGTAGTTCAGGTACACTATGATGAGGTTCTATAATAGTGGGGGCAAAAGGGAAGGGATGGTTATGAGATACTGCAAACATATAATTGAGAAGGGTTTTTAACTAATTGGATACGTGAGGACAGAGAAGAATCAAAAATAACATACATTTTTGGAATATGAAAAATGTCAGAAAAGGAAAAATAGGTTTTGGGCAAAATATAATAATGTCATTTTGAGACATGATGAGCTTATGATTAAATGTCACATTGGACATTAGAGATGTCCTATAAGCAACTTCAAATATAAATTTTTCTCTTAGGAGAGAGGTCAGAATTACAAATAAAGATTTTAGAATCATCCATCTAAAGTTGAACCTATCTTTAGGAAGGAACAAGATTGCTAGAAGAGAGATAAAGCAGCTGAGGGTGGAACTTTAGTGATCAGCCATCTAAGGAGCTTAGGAGGAAGACAAGCAGAAGTCAGAGGGGAAGGAAGAAAAGCTAAAGGAGCAAGATAGCTGATATTGCCAGATGCTTCAGACAGGTCTAAAAGAATGAGTATTGAGGAGGGAAAAAGTTAGTACATTTTTTAAGGAACAACATTAAAAACCCCCAGTGATGTGTTGAAAAAAATTGGTCTTCACAGGATATGTGCCTGAAATTCAGAGGTAGTCACATTGTTGCTAATATTTCCTTGGATATGGTAATAAATCATTGTGTGATATAATATGTGCATTTAGAGCCATTAAACTCTTGGAGGGTAGAGGGGAGTGTTTTTTTTTTCCTTTAGTTATAACTAATTAGCAATGATTTTAGTCTCACCAGGTGAAGAGTCATTTGAAGACTTGACTGAGGAAAGCAGAACACTTGCCTGGAATAACATCACCAAGTTGAAGCTATACGAGACCTATAAAATTCACAAAGAGTAAGAATCTTAACTTGAACATTGGCCAGCTGGTAGATTTTGCAAAAATTAAGATTTTGCAATCTATGTTATAACCTATTCATGTGTTCATCTGAACTAGGAAAAAATATTATTCTATCTCCAAAGGTGTGTAAGCTAGAGGTCTTACAGTGTGGCCCTGAGTCCAGTTTTTGGATCACATTGTGGAGTCATCCGCCACTCGATTCCTTTGTAGCATCTTAGGATTTTAGAACTTAATTCAACCTCCTCATTTTATAATTGAACAAACTTAGACCCAGAGATATTAAGTGACTGCTTCCATAGGTAAATGAGTAAAAAAAATAGTATCAAAACCTAAGGTTCTTAGGAAAGAAGCAGGACAGTATCAGGAGACTGGGTCCTATACTTTTCACACCTAGCAGGGTGACTTTGGGCAAGTCACTTAAACTCCAGGGGCCTCAGTTTTCTTACCTCTACAAAGCAGTTTAAATTAGATTATCTTTCAGAACTCTTCCAACTTTAATCTTCTGATATTTAGGTTTCCAAGTACTTTCCTGCTGTGTGTGAGAGGAGGTGTGGAAAAGGGAATTAAATTGTGTTCCTATGTTAGATCCCACTCCTAGATGTCAAAGGCTTCCACCTTTACCCATTTATGGTAATTATATATTATGATGATTGTAGATGTAGAATTGGAAAGGATCTTAGAAATAATCAAATGCAACTCCCTCATTTTACAGATAAGGAAACTGAAATCCAGGAGTTAAATGATTTGCCCAAGGTCATAAAGGTTACAGTAAGTGGCATGTCCAGGATTTTAACCCAGATGTCCTGGCTTAAAATCCTTTTCCACTTCACTATCCTTCTTCCCTGTATACTCTTACCAGAAGTTTCTTCTCCACAAATAATTTTAAGCCTCAAAAGAAGGTTTTCAGAAACTCCCTCAGTCCCATTTGGCAGGTTTTGAAGTTATGATTATCACTTTTTGGGGGAGGAAGAATGTAGGAGACATTACAGTGTTGGTTTCTATTGAATAGTGATTGTGGTTTGGCAGATTTTATACTCCTTGAACCATATTATTCTTTCCATGAGTTTTATCAGGGATACTTTAAGATTCATTTTCTGTTGAAAGTTGGTGTGGTCAGGGGGAGAGGCATTTTAGGGAATGAGAACTTTCAGTTGTTGGATAGGTTTCACCTGAACTCATTTATTGAATGTGCTTATAGCCAGTAGCTACAGAGCATGGATTTTACTAAGATTGGAAATGTATGAACACATGAGCCGGATGTTCCATGGCAATAGACCATAATCTTGTGACTCTTCATTCATCTGAGTGCACAAACATTACCATTGCTAGTGAAATGATTACAAGGACAAGTTCTGATGGCCACGGTTAAACAGCATCATCCTAAGTCTGGGCAGCTCGGTACTATTTTTTTTACAAATTATCCTTTTGCCCTCTTGGAGCTTCAGGGAGATGGCGATACAAACACAGATACCTCAAACATCCCAGATCCACAGGGGAGCAAGTCTAGTGGCAGATTCATCTGCTTATTCATTTCATTTTGGTGGAGTAGGGGAAATCTGCCACTTTCCATTTTAAGAAGATATCGTGTGAATCGTTGTTTTAATGAAGCCAGCCATGGTGACTTGGAAGAGGAATATTTCCTAGCCTTAAAATACTTTTAGAGCAAAAGGATGTAAGCCAATGTGGGATGATTGAGCAACAATGAATAAATTTGTCTAGGACAAAAGAATTAGGAATCCAGAAGGGAGGCATAAGAAGGGAAGAGGGTAGCGTGACTTGAGGGATAGGCTAAATTGTTTACAAGTAGGATCAATAACTGATCTGTAACCTTGTTTTTAAACAGGGCAGTTACTGGAATAGCTGTGTCTTATAATGGGTCTTCAGTCTTCACAACATCACAAGGTTCGTCTTATGATGTAAAAACTGAGAGGTGAATCCCAACAAAATGACTAAACTTAAAATTCAGTTTTCCCAACTCTATTTCCCCTTTACACCAGGAAGAAACCAGAAAGCAGAAAATATAAGTCTCAGAGAACTGTTGAGGAATAAAATTATGAAGACTCAAAGGAAATTCTGACCAAAAAGAGAGGGAGGGGAATTGCCCAAGAGATTGCTGTCCTCATAATTTATATTGTTATATCTTAACAAGATTACTAAAATACTCTGAAGTATCTAGTAGGTAGGAGCGTTTTTCAAAATGGGCAGTAAGGAGCAACTAGGTAGCACAGTGGATAGAGAGAGCCAGACCAGGAGTTGGGAGCATCTGGACTGAAATCTCACCTCAGACACTTCCTAGCTGTGTGACCCCTTAACCTTGATTACTTAGCCCTTACCATTCTTCTGACTTAGATACTTGATACTAAGACAGAAGGTAAGGGTGTTTTTTTTTTTTAAGGACTATATTATATATATAATTTTACCATCTCTGAGGCATACTGACATAGGAGAATATACCATTCCTTCTCCTTGATTTGTTAGTGTTTTATCTATTCCCATATTTGAAAGATTCCTGGAAAGTTCATATTAAGAAATCTTCTTTTAATTAAGCAACCGATTAGCTCTCTTATCTTGTTAAATGTTTTTTTCTGTTCCATTAGTCCAGAAACATACTTTTTTTTTTACCAAATACTATCAAATAAGCCTATGCACTGCTATTAGATACTTTTTTGTAGCATAATATTTTATCATTTATGATTCTTCATCTCATTCTTCATCTCTTTTACATGCACAAAAAATGCTTACTTCAGCTGTTCCAAAACAAATTCCCACAGAAGACAGACAAAGCCAATCAAAGGAAGTTAACACTGATTCTTCATTGGACTCCTTTAGTTTCCCAAGTTATACAAAGGCTTTCCTTATGAGAGAAGTAAGCAATGATCTTCTGCCAAGACGTTCATTCATTTGTGATTTGCCATAACCCTAGTCTTTATGCCCAGAGTTAAAGGCATTTCTAAATAAGGCTTTGTATTCTTAGCTGGGCTAGTCAGAAACAGTTAGTTTAAGATCCTTCGTTAATCTTTATATAGCCTGGTAAATCTTAACATTCCTAGCTCCAAGCTCTTAATCTTAAAGTTTTTAACTGAGTATTACTGTTTTTTATTCATTCATAAAATGTACAGTATTTTAATTTTTTTCATTTTTTACTATTTCATCATCTTTTTTTTTTAAAGAATCCCTGTTACTGATATATCCATTCCTAATACAAACCTGAACATTCTATCATTTTCATTGTTAAATGTGTTTGGGTATGGGGGTGGTAGTAGCCGACAGTTGGTCATGGATCAGTCTGGTAGTTAAGATTGAAGATTGAAACAAAAATAAAATACTTATCCATCTAGCACTAAATAAAAGAGGGTTTACTATGACATCACAGGGTCAGGATATTTAGTGAGGACCCAGCTGTCTTTTACTAGTGTTTGTATACTGCTGAAATTCTTCTCAGAAGCCTCAGAGAATAGTGCATCTCAAACGTTTTCCGTGCCCTTATAAACTAACTTACCCTGGATGGGATAGGACTTGAAGAAAAGCTGACCAAATTCACAAATCAAGGAATCCTGATAAATAATCTTCTTGCCTTAAGGGAAAGCCCAAGAAAACAAATTACATATTAGGTTAACTCCTGTATTCAAATTTGGCATTATCATCTCTATTACATAGTAGAAATTTTTGATGCTATGAAAATTATCTTCCTGATAATTATAGAAAACAAATTATAGTTTAATTTGCCCTCATTCCTCTCTGTTTGCCTCATTACATTTCATTAAGAACTATAACATGGGGGCAGCTAGGTAGACCTAGAGACAGGAGGTCCTATGTTCAAATCTGGCCTCAGACACTTCTTAGCTGTGTGACCCTGAACAAGTCACTTACCCCCCCATTGCCTAGCTGTTCCTTGGAACTAATGCACAACATTAATTCTAAGGTGAAAGGATAAGGGTTTTTTAAAAAGGAAAGAAATATAACATGGCATATTCCTGAAAAGGAGCAAAGGACCATGGTTTGAATTCTAAAAGTAAACCACATTAAAGTATGGTTGGAGTAATTCTTGGAATGGGATCTGGACCTACTGATGGAGAACAGTGAATTTACAGTTCATTTTCTTAATTCTTAGCCATCCCAAAGTGGTTGTAAAGCATGGTAAGAGTTTCTATTTAAATACCTTCATGATCTGTAGCAGGTTGCAACTACATTTTTTAACTGATGACCTTTAAGAGTTGCCATGAATGAAAAATTGCTCAGCTGTTAACCAACTTCGTTGCTGAACTTTTCTGAAAGTCAGTATACTTTTCTATAGACAGAATGTATTTGGTCCATTGCCAAGCTGTCTTTGAAGCCTGGTAGGTCCTTGTGCTCCATTAGAGCCACCTCAGGGGCATAATGAGACATCTGAGGTAGAACATAGATAGAAGACTGACTATAACTTCACAGAAAGAATTCACTGTCAATGTGTTTGCAGTGCATTTTATCTTTTTGTTTTCTAAGTTAGTGTCAGAGAACCTTCTACATTATAGAAATACCAGTATGATTATTTTCTTTACAGTTCCCTTTAAGTTGTAGCATATAGAACACAGTCTAGTAAGTAAGACTAACATTTCTGACAACTTTCATTGTTGCATGTTTTGTCATTAAAGTTTATGTGTAAATCTCACATACTACATGTGTCAAAAGGTCAGAGATGGTGGTATAGAAATAATAATTTAAATTGATTGGAGGAACATTTAAAAGTTTGTAATAAGCAAATAAGTTAGAAGCTAGAGTAATGGGCCTCTGAATTATTCTTTTTCAGGAAATTGGTGGTACCTTTAATTAGGCTTCCTTTCCCATCATTATCAAACATAATTATAGAGTCTGTGAATATTAAGCTATTTTTCAAAGTTTTTTATGTTTTAGGTGGAAAATTTAATGCAGTACAAGTTAAATCAATTTTAAAAGTTCACTTTTTTCCTTTAAGCTCTTTTCTATTATTAGCTTTACTTTCAGATTTTTTTATTTGATCATGTTGAAATGTGAAGAAAATCATACAATATTTCATTTGGGGTCTGTAAATACTTTTCCTGGCATAGAACAATAAATCTTAGAATTATAGAGTTGATGAGGACCTTCACCAATTAGTCCGCACTCCTCTTTCTAGTACAAGAAACTAATACGACATCTGTGATATATAATCACCCTGCCTGCTTGAACAAACATTTAAGTGGACAGAAATCATTCTCTAATATACTTCTTTTCTTAATAATTGCATTAGACTCTACTTTGAAGATGTTTTCTAAAGAATCTAAAACATTGCAAAGAAGTATATCATTTTCAAATATGGTGAGTTAAGTTTTAAGTCTAATTGTGAATTGGGTTTTGATGGATATCAATGTACAGTTATCCATTTCACAGTCTATAGTGGTTTGATGCTAGATTTCATTTCTCATTTGTCCCAAAAGCGAATTATTATGTATTGGGCTAAATTATTAAAGCAGTTCATTTTGAAGTTCTATCAGGGTTTTTTTCTTTCTAATACTATTATATATTTAGATTTAATCTAGAAGTGAATTAATGAATGAATGAATGAATAAGAGTTAAGCATTTAGCTATATGCCATGTACAGGGCTATATTTTGAAGGTTTAAATGGAAAAAACTGAAAAGTATCTGTTCTTAAGGAACTCACATTCTAATTTGGGGGAGACTACACATGAAGTTCAGCTCTAGGGCATATGGCAAGGGCTAGAATTGAGTCATCACAAAGGGGTTAATAGGAAGACCCAGAGGTCCAGAGGTTACATGTGTAGATAAAAATGATAGTTCTAAGGGATTATGAGGCATAGAGACAGGGTAGACAGTATGGGTCTCTTAGATGAGAGTAACAGTGCAGATGATAAAGCTGGGTAGTCCTCTCATCAGAAAAAATGGAGTTACTGATTCCCATCTCATTCAGACTCTTTGAGAACTTAGGCACCTTCAGTTGTGTGGTTCTTCTTGCTAGGTTGGTTCCATGGAAATAATTTCTCCACTGGAGCTCTGGTGATTTGTACATCTTTAACCCATCAGACTGGCTTTTCCTCAAAGTAGGTTCTCATGTGCTAATGTCTTCAGAAGCTGATATTATATTATATTATATCTATCTATTTTTTTTCATGTTTTCTTATTTTGCCTAGTGATAAGGGGAGGGATAGATAAGGAAAGGGCAATAAAGAGTAATAGGATTAGCTAATAAAGATGGGTAATTTAGAAGCTAATTAAGGATTAACTAATCAGTGAAAATGAAATAGAATACAGAATTTGGGTAATCAAATTTAAAAAAAAGAAACAAAGCCTTATAATAATATTGTATTTCCATGTAGTAAAGCATTATGAATCATCTATAATCATTCAATTTAAATTTTTGTGTTTTTTTTTTTAAACAAATTTCAGGCTTTATCATCTTGTTTAGTTTTACCAGGAGATAACACTGTCATAAGTTCTTCATGGGATAATAATGTGTGAGTAACATTACATTTTGCTTTTATACGTGATATTGCCAACTGCACTGAAGATATTATGAGGGTTTAGAAAGATGCAGGTTTTAATTGAGGGGACTTCACACACAACACACACCCCAACCCCTAACCCCATTTTACAAAACCAATATTGTGACCTTTTTAAAATGTACAAATAGTATCTATTTAAATACCATGAGAAAATGCTATTAGGAAAAACTAAGCAATACACAAATGAAATCTAAATCCTATTGAGTGTAGAGTCTCTGACATTGAAGCTTGAGCCCCAAAGAAATAGCTATTTTATTGTAATGTCTTTATTTCATATTTTAAAGTCATAGGGTCTATGAGATCAGGAATACATGATATATGCCAAAATGTAAAACACTTAGTAGATTCAAAATTTAACAATGTAATGTTTCTTCAGTATGTATTCAAAAGAGCAAAAAATCAGTCTCAAAGGATATTTTAATAACTTTCATTATCTTTTTTTCTTAAGCTATTTTTATTCCATAGCATTTGGAAGACGGCAAGATACATTAATGGGACATGATGATGCTGTTAGTAAAATCTCTTGGCATAACAATAGGCTTTTTTCTGCATCTTGGGACTCTACAGTGAAGGTTAGTATATAGTTATAAATTTTCTAAAACTGAAAACATTAAAGTATTATGAATAATAAACACTATTATACTATTGATTGTCATCTTAATATTTCTTAAAGTGTTTACTTGCTCTTGGCTTTTCACTAATTGTTGAGTGACATTTTAGCATAGCTAATATGGTATTGCCTCCTTGGGTTTTTTGTAGTATGTAATTAAAGGAAAGTTACCATGATATCTGTATTTAATTATGATATCTAGCCTCAGCAGTAAGTTGTAGAGTGTGTATGCTTTTAGAGCTAGAAAGAACTCCGAGATTGTCTGGTTCAGCTAGTGGTAGAAATGGTAACAGTGCCGTTAGTAAATACTTCAGAGTCTGCTTCCATCTTAGGTGTGGCCCTGTGTTCCTTTGGAGATGACAGAGACCAAAAGACATCATTTTGAACTGCTGGCTGAATTGGAACATGATGTTAGTGTGAGTATGGACAAGAATAAAATTGAAGCGATGGTCTGTCATATGCATACATGTGTGCTTGCACACATATTTTTTAAAAAATTCTATTATGCTGTTTCAGACAGCTTTTTAAAAATGCCCAGGACCCATGATTTCTTTGTCTCCTTTCTGCTTCACATACGTTTTGTATATTTCACTGCTTTCTATCATCTGTCCAACAGACCATAGGGGAGAAATTTAATGTGTGGATTCTTGAGTCATCATCAAGCTTTTGGACAAATGTTTTATCTGCCTGTGATAGTTACCTGTAAAATATTAAAGCTAGAAGAGACTACAGGGATCATTTCATCCAACTCTCATTTTTCAGATGAGGAATCTCAATTGTTATTGTTCAGTCATTTCAGTCATGCCCAATTCTGTGACTGCATTTGGATTTTTCTGGGCAAAGATACAGGAATGGTTTTCTAATTTCTTCTGTAGCTCATTTTATTGATAACGAAATTATAGGGTTAAGTGACTTGCCCAGAGTCACATAGCAAATAAGTGTGTATGTTTGTTGTCTGTCTATCTTCTGTGTGTCTGTATATCTTTTGGGGGTTGTCGGGGGGGGGGGTGTATATAGGGGATAGGTGAGGGGGAACCAGGACTAGAACTCAGGCCTCCTAGCTTCAAAGCTGATATTCTTTTTGCCATGTTTTACTGCCTCCTATGTGTAATTTGATCTATATTTTTATCCCTATATTTTGATACATGTGTCAACAAACATATGCTGCAGCTTTTAAATGGTTAACATTGTTCAGAGGTTATAAACTTGATTACTAATCATTTGCCTATTCTTTCAAGTGGTTGGTGTTTTGCACAACCCATTTCTGTTACTCTAAATCATCAGGAGTTAGCTATATTTCAATTTGTCAGCTGCCTATGGTGTTCTTACTCAGATTTATTTTGTTTTCAAGAAAATATCACTCCAGCAACACTTCATCTCTGGCAGCATAGAAAGAGTTTAAGCTCTAACTTTTAAGAAATAGAAATAATCATTTCCTCCTAGAGGTGTATCTGTGTCTTAGGAAATATCTGTCCTAGTCACACCAAGGGAAAGAAAATGTGGACATAGCTCAAAGTTGAGTGAATACCATTAGAACTAAATGTGAGAACCAGCTCCATAGTGGCATGTTGCTGTGCCTGTTCACTTCTGTCTGGTATGCTCATTAGTGTACTTCCTTTCCTAGGTAGATACAATCAGTTTGAATGCTGCCGGCACACTCCTTGTGTCGGGTACCAAAGAAGGCAGCGTTAATATTTGGGACCTTTCTACCGCCACTATGTTACATCAAATAGCATGTCACTCGGGAACTGTGTACTGTGCCGCTTTTAGTCCTGGTATGTATCCTTTCCTTCTTTGGTTGCCAGCGTACAGATTGGACACTCCTTTCCCCCAGCTCCCACCCCCACCACATCACACACCCACTTAATTTGGTACCAAAATAAGGTTAGATATTAGTCCACATGGGAGACAGATGTGGCCTATGTTATGCCCTCATTTTCCCACTGCAGGAATACTTTGTAAGATACGTATGAACCCACAATCTGTCACCTCGGTCTTTTCTGCAGTCCTTCTTCGGCTTCCTGGGGACTTACCTTAGCAAATAGAGGAGGAAGCTTAGTCAATTCAGTTTTTTGTTCCTTAATCCTGAGCACTGTTTTTTTTTACATAAATGTGTTTTGATTCCTATCCTTCATGCCAAGCTTGGTAAAAAAATCTCCCCATAAGTATTTATTGAGTGTCTTCAATGTACTCAGCAGAGTACTGGACACTGTGGTGAATCTACCTAGATGACAATAATAATAGCTGACATTTATATAGTTATTAAAGTTTGCTCAGAGCTTTACCTACATTATCTTAGCCAATCCTTGTAACCACCCTCTGACTATATTCTCATACGCCCATTTTATAATGGAGAAAACTGGGGCTCCAAAGGGTTAAGTGACTCGTCTAGGGTCACACAGCTAGTATGTGTCTGAAAGGGGACACGTGACTTCTGAGGAGCTTAAAATCTAGTTTGGAAGAGAGGACAGCTCCATTAGCAGTAACTCACGCACATGCAAGGCAATTCATAGCATGTGTAGCCACACAGATGCCATTGCCATAGAAGAGAAGGCTGCGGTCAGGGAAGGTGTTGCTGAGGCAGTGGGATGGCTGGAGGGGAAATGGTTCCAGGTCAGGGGAGGGCAGCTCCTCTCGCAGGGACCCTGGCATAGGCCCCCTGGCCTCTGCCCCACAAACTTCTTTTACCCAAAATGAACCCCTTTTCCACCTAGAACTCCACCATTCCCCTGCCAGCTGGGTTGTTGCTTCACTGTCTGTGCTTTCACTTTCCCTATTCCTCACCCAGCCCAGGCTTGTTGGCGCTGTGTCTCTCGCATCCTTCTCTTTTTATCCACTTACACAATCATAACCTGCCCTAGCCATGCTGCTTCTCAACTCACACATCTCACACCTCCTTGCTCAAGTCTCTCACTTCTTCAACCTGTCTAAAGTCCTCACCTCCTGTCTTAGAGCCAATACTATGTATTGGTTCTAAGGTAGAAGAGCAGAAAGGGCTAGGCAATGGGGGTTAGGTGACTTGCCCAGGGTCATGCAGTGAGGAAGAATCTGAGACCAAATTTGAACCCAGGAGCTTCCTTGCCTAGGTTTGGTTCTCAATCCACTGAGCTACCCAGCTGCTCCCTCCAATCTCTTTTCTAAGGAGCTGCCAAAATGATATTTCTAAAATACATTGATCATTCCATTCCCCCGCTTATGATGACTCCCTGTTACCTTGAGGATCAAATAGGAAGGAACCCGTCCATTTGGCATTTAAAGCCCTTCCCAATATGGCTCTCTCCTGCCATGCTGTATTTCAGGCTCTCTAGAGATACTTTATAGCACCTATTCTATCTACTTGCCTTTTCACAAGCTGTGCCCTTACCTAGAATGCAGTCTCTCACCTGTGCACCAGCTTGCTTTTCTGGAGGGCTTAGCGGGAAGATCGCCTCCTCCACAAGCCCTTTTCTATTCCTTTCCAAATGCTAGTCTGCCCATCTCTAGTGCCTGCCTTTTCCTGCTCTCCTGTGTTTGTTCTCTATATGCATAGAGAGAGGCACAGAATGTGACATTGTTGAGGCCAAGGACTGTGCCACATTTGTCTTTCCATTCTCAGAAACTAATCCAGTCCTTGCCTTGTCACGGGCGCTTCAGAAACACTTAGGAATTTGGTTGGTTGACTGAAGAATAGGCTAGGAGGAGGCTGTAAGCTGGCATTGGTTAGAGGACCCCCTAAAGAGGAGATGTGGTGTGATTAAGTGAGGAACTAGGATGTAGCCACATGTTGAAGAGTTCCCAAAGCTAGGCAAAAGAATTTAGAGGAGATGTGGTAGGGAAAGAGCACCCAAGGAAGAGGGACTGGCATAGGAGATTTCAAGTTTCATCAAAAAGAGTTATGCAGGCTACCTAGAAGTAGGAGAAACTAGTGGCAGCCAGTGGACTGTTGCTAAAACAGGGAATGTTTTAAAGATCTCAAAGGCCTTGATGTTTGACTGAATGGAGCGGATGAAAGAAGAAATCAATGATAGTTTCAAGAGAATGATAATGCCATTTCCCAGAACAGAGGAGTGGGAGGGGGTGCCCACTTTGGGGGGACGTGAGTTCCTTCTTAGACATACTGAGTTGTTCCACCATCTCCTCAGAGTGGAAATGCCATAAACAGTTGGAGCAGTGAAAGTGGAACTAGGCCAAGAAGACAGGCCCAAAGATAAGGAATGAACAGTCATTAATGTAGAAATAGGAGCTGGAGCTGGGAAATATTATTTTTGTGAGAGAGAAAGAACAGAAGAGAAAACCGCCTTTGTGCTTATAATTAGAATTTGGGAAGAAGAAAGGTGATGTGGGAACCTAAAGAATGACTGGGAGGAGGAGAATCCTCCAAGAAAGAGTGAGTACCCAAGGGGCAGACAGCCAGGCTGGGTGGGTTATCAAGTGTAACCCAGAGAGCGCCCTCACAAAGGCAAGGAGAGAAAAGGCAGCCAGATTTGGCCATAAAGTCTTCATAATCATTTAAAATTGATTTTTAAAAAACATCCTCTAACCATGTTGCTGAGTAAAAATGTCTCTGTAGATAGTCGCCACGTCCTCAGCACAGGAGAAGATGGTTGTCTTAAAATAATTGATGTTCAGACGGGAATGCTTATCTCTTCTATGACTTCGGAGCACCCACAGAGGTATGACTTGCTGGAAGCCTGCTGATGAAGCTCCATCTTTAGATTTTTAGTTTGTCATTTCTGCATTTACTCTCTTCCATATTTCAAAATGAATTGTTTTCAAATTACTTTTTCAGGTGTTTTCTTTGGGATGGAAATTGTGTATTGGCTGGAAGTCAGTCTGGTGAATTACTAGTTTGGGACCTTATTGAAGCAAGAGTGAGTGAAAGAATCCAGGGCCATACAGGTACGTTCCATCGCTAGTGTTCTGTGTGTTTGTCCTCAGGAGATACTCAGGTCTCACCTCCTGTCAAGGACAGAAAGGTGTATTCTTCAGATAGGTGTGAAAAGCTGATTTTGTTTTAATGATCATTTGCAATGACATGTTACCAATGTTCCCACTGAACTAACTCCCATGTTGAAAGTGACTCGGTTTAACCTGAGCATCCTCCACCTATGGGCCACCTGTCCAGAGGGCAGCTGCTCTTCTTGGGTTCCCAGGGCTAAAGATCTGGACTGCTAACATCTGTCCTTTGAGCTCACAAGCCCCCACTAATATGTTTCTCAGGAGCAGTCATCCAGCCAGTGACACAGATGGTTCTTAGCAGAGCCCTTTACTATTTGATCTAGTCAGAGCAGAGCTATGAAACGTGCTTCCTGCCTATTAACCTCGGGATTCACTCCCAGATATATGCTTAAAGAATAGGCTCAAATGCCTATAAGAGGAAAGATAGCAAGAGGTCGCTCACAACTGATGCTGCAGGCCCTATTCTGGGGCTCCCTTTGAGGTGGCATCTCTGCTGGGCAGCTTACTTGACTGAGTTCCCAGTCTCTGGGCCTCTTCCATGGCCTGATCTCTTCTCTACTTGATGGGAGGCTTGTTCCTCAGTCCTGCGTCCCCTCTCAGGAGACCTCTCTTTTTTTTGTCCTGTGTCTCTCTGGAGTACATTTCTGTGTTCTCCTGTTAAATTTAAATTGTGGTTGTACTCTGAATATTTATATAGGTGTCGCCAGGGATTGAATTTCTAAATCCCAAAATGAATTACTAAAGTGAGGGGGGGGGGAGGGGGAAGGGGGAGGGGGAAGGGGGAAGGGGGAAAGGGAGAGAAGATGGAAGAGCCTCAAGAAGTCTGGGTGTCTCTCAAGTGTCTGTCTTCCAGTCTCTCCTCTGAGTCAAAGAGCTCTTCGATCTCCAATTGAATATTGAATCAAATATCTCTTCTTCTGGCCTCTGGTCCTCTTTTTAAAGATCTTTTTCCCTTGTGTCACCTCCTCTAAATTTCATGTCTACCAATCATAGCAGATGCTCCTCTTGAGGTCTGCCCACTCTTTAGTTCACACCTTTGGTTAAATTATACCTTTTTTGGTTACTTAACACCTTTTTTGGTTAGTTCTCCTTTTGTAGTTACTTAACACCTTTTTGTAGTTAAAATGGGTAGATCTACTTAAAATTCCGAGTTATCACCTTTTGGGGATTAAAATCTAAAAATAGACTGGATTATAATTCAATCTTTCCAATAAAGGAAGAGCTAAGTATCTTCATTGTTATAATCAGGGGAGAGCTAAATCCAATCTTCACACTCCCCAGGACCCAGTGTTTGCAGCATTTAGAACTCCTTTAGAGAGTTCCCTCCCAAGTCTGCTTTTTCCTCCACTTGGGGTTCCCAAGTCCTGGAACTCCCCAGCGGGCTGTTAGCTAAGACCCCTGGAGGTGGGCCTAGTTACTTCTGGCCATGTTGTTCCCTTTATAGCTCTATTAGAGACAAGTGTTTGCCAAGAGACACTTTCTTTAGAGTTAGTTAACACCTTGTATTTCTATCCCAGGGGAAGGGATTGGGGGTGATAAAACAACAAAGTGGCACACTGGATTCCTGGGCCTGGAATGAGAAAGACCCAGCTACAGAGCAGGCCTCTAGAACTGTAAATACCTGTGTCAAGCCAGGCAGCTCACTTCCCCTCACTCTGCCTCTGTAAAATGGAGATAATAATAGCACCTGCTTCCTGGGGCAATGAAGATATTTGTAAAGCACTTTGAAAACCTGAAAGCACTCAAATTGTATATAGAATAATTATTATTCTGGAGCAATTAAAAAGGAGCCGACCTCTAATCAGCCCATTCCCACCAGAATTAAACACAAGGTCATAACAAAGTATAAACTAGCTGCAAAAATTGGATTATGATGTATGAACACTTTTTTTCTAATGGAATTCAAGGGTACATCCTGCTTGGATAAGTCAAAACTGGAGAGTTTTACATGACTTTCACTACTTCAGCCCCAGGGACAGCAATTGGGTTCTGCTTTATAGAGGGGAGGAGGGTGAGAGAGAAGGGGATCCCTCCCACCTCCCATTTGGCCCTGTAGAGGAGCACAGTGGCCCAGAAGAGATGTCTGGACATTCTAATTTATGCTTTACGTGTGGTCAGTGTTAGAGTCTATAAAGAACCCTTACATTTAAGTATCCTTAAAAAAGTGAAAGAAATGTAACATCAGACTCTTGGTAAAAGTTGCAATGGAGACTTTCTAAACACTTTTAAAAAATATTCCTTATAATTCAGTCATAGAAGGAAAATTAAAGGAGAGTGAAGAAAGCCTCATTTTCTGTTCCATACTACACTTCCGGAATGTATACAGGGACCTGACTACTAGCTGTATTCCTATAAGGAGAGAAGCATGAGGTAGATATCAGAAGATGTAGGTGCCCAAGCAACTTTTACACCGATCTTGTGGTAACTGCCAGATAAAGACACTCCTAGCAGGGGAGAGCAATACTGATAGATTGAGAGTTGTCCCGGGCAGCCTCTGAAAGTTGCCCAGAGCCTTTGAATCTCAGTGCCTGTTGTAGGCTGATATATATTGGCCTGTAGTTGTCACACTGCATTTGTCTATTTTACTATGATAAAGGGGGTAGAAGAAAATAACTTTAAAAACTGAAAACTTTTAAAGTTTGAATGAAAGATGTTCAGTTTTTAAAATATGCAAAAGGAATGTACCTAGTGCATGAGGCCGTGTGAAGCATGTTAAATAAGGGATGAGTTTTATGAACTATGCCTGAGTTCATCACCACCCTAGAATTTCAGGAATTAACTATTTCCATATGATGAAAAGACAAAATGTCTTCCTCTCTTTCCCTAGGTGCTGTGACAAGCATATGGATGAATGAGCAGTGCAGCAGCATCATCACAGGAGGGGAAGACAGACAAATTATGTTTTGGAAGCTGCAATATTAAAAGTGCCTTTTCCTCATTTGAATTTCAAACCGAACTTGCTTCAGAGCTAATGTATTTTTAAACCAAACTTTTTAAATGGACTGGCGAATGTGCAATGATAGCAATTAGAAGTTTGACCAAATAGAAAGTTTACATGGTTTTAAAATAACTTTCTAAATCATGGTGACTTCATTAAAAGCCATTAATTGCCATCTTTTAAGGTGGATAAAGGCCACAATTTAATTTACGTATGGTATTGTTAGGGAGAAAAAGTTACAATCTTTATTTATGGGGAAGAATGATAATCTACTTGGTAGTCAGATGGCCCAGCAGATATGTCAGCCTTGAAAGCTGGCAAGGACGGTAAGCTGTGGGATAAAATGGTTTAGGGTACTGAGCCCAGGAAACATTACACAATTTAGAGTTTTCTATGAAATATGTGTCCTCTTCTCTCATACGTGTCTGAGTCCCATTATCCTACCAGCATTGCTACTTTTGTTTAAAGGAGTGGCTATATTCCATGTAAGTAACCTGCTATACCCAGACTCTTGAGGAAGAACCTGGAGGCATAAGCATAATCTTAATTTAAAAAAATACAAGTTTACTATTTATAGGAATGGTTTGTATTTCATCATGCCTGTCATCTCAGCCTAAATGCCTGTCTTATCTTTTCTATGGTGACATTAAAGTTATTTTTCTGTAAAGAAAAGACTCGTTTGCAGTCATTTAGTGGACAAATTTAAACTTGATGCAAAGTCTTTTATATGAAGTTTGAGTCATTTGTAAACTCAAAAGATTATATTTTTATTCCAAAACTACCACTGCATAAAGCACTTTAGGAACTGCCTTTGAGGTCTGTATTTCTTGCTCTTTTAAAAATATTCTTAGTGGTAGTAAACTCTCCTTTGATGAGGATTATAATTTTCTGGAGGAGCAGATTGGTGGTGCAATGGACAAGATTGCCAGGCCCGGAATCAGGAAGATTCATCTTCCTGAGTTCAAATCTGGCCTCAAGCAATTACTAGCTGTATGACTCTGGGCAACTCTCTTAACTCTGTTTGCTTCAGTTTCCTCATCTGTAAAATGAGCCAGAGAAGGAAAAGATCAATCACTGCAGTATTTTTGCCAAGAAAACTCCAAATGGGATCACTAGTCAGACACAATTGAAGTGATTGTACAAGAAGTGAATAAATTTTTGGAAAAGCCAAAATTCATTCATTGTCATGTCTTAAAGTACAGTAGGTAGGAAATTAAACTATTGTGTCGGTTTGGGGTCAGAAACAATGGGTGGATGTTCAAGTGGTTTTCTTGTGTGGCATGTAGAGACAATGAATTGAGTGATTGTAGGTAATATTGTTTAGACAGTTGACCTCGAAGGTCCTGTCCCACTTTACATCTGTACGCCTGACATTTAGCCCCCTGTTGAAGGACGGCTCTCTTGTGCAGGAAAGTATACTAGTTCGCACAGGCTATGGTGCTCCCTGATTGCCCTCTTTGGGCCATTGTCCTTTCTCTTTCCTATCTGCCTCTTCGTCTCTCTCCATCCTCCTTCTGTGTCCATAACCAGGGCTTGTAGATGTCCAGGAAAGGTGTATGAGGAGCCGCTAGCACATGCTTATCCACAGTATTTCCTATCCAGGACCACTAGAAAGTGTGTGGTTTAGTTGGAGAGCAGAGCAAAATAACCTAGTAAACCTCAATAAGCAACATTTTAACATCCTGATTCCCACAACTAAGTCACTGGCCTTGCTTTGCCTCCCTTGATTTCCTTGACAACAAAATGAAACTGGACTGGGGGTGGAAATGAACCATTAAGCTCATTTTTTGCTCTAATACTGTAGTTAAGGAAATACTGCCACAGGAGTACAGATAGGAACCTTTGAGAATGGAAGAAATAACCATACTCCCATCATGGAAATGAGAGAAGGTAAAGAAAGTCAGCCACAGTATGTCTTAAGATTTGGGAAAAACAAGTCTCCTAAAGATTCAGAGTAAAAGTAGTCACTTTGGGCAAGTCCTAAACCTGAGCACGTTTACTTCTCTAAAAACAAGAAGATTGGATTAAGTGTCCCCCGACAGTGGTTATCTAGAAGGAAGCTAGGTACAGAGTGGACAGACTTGGAATCAGGAAGAATTGAGTTCAAATCTGTTAAGATTAAAATTAGTTTCTAGTAATAAAAGTATTATATTTTAGAGGTTTATTAAAGATTAAGAAATAAAGAAAATACAAAATAAGAAAGCACGTGTCTAGGCCCAGAGAGCCCATTCACAACCACTCAACTCTACATCTTGCCTGCCTGGTAGAGAGCACCCTGTCCCTAGAAGCAGAAGCTGAGAGACCTGAAGTAAGCGGAGAGTCAGCTTAAATACCATTTTGTCCTTGGCCCAGGTGAGACTTTCAGGTGAGGTTACAAAGCATTCTGGGAAATGGCCAAGGACGTCTGGGAATTGAAGTCTGGGGTTCAAATCTCCATTTTTACAAATCCTCCCTTAGATGCTTATTATGTAATACCGGTTAAGTTATTTAATCCTTATTTTAGAGATATATCTCTCTCTGTGGATATATAGATATGTAGATATATATAATAGCATCTATTTCACAACTGTAAGAATTATAATATATGTGAAGTAAAACCTTTAAATGTTAGCTATTATGTGATCACATCCCAGGAAGATGGAGAATCCATCAGAGATAACATTGAAAATCAATTCCAATGAGGGAAAAAAATTATCAAAATAAATAATGTGAATGTACAAAGTAAGCTTTATAAATAGAAGATAAAGGGAGGTGATGGAATTAAAAGGGGCTGGGGAAGACTCCCTGTAGAAGGTGGGATTTGGAACTTAATGGAAGCCAGGGAGGTCAGGAGCCCACACAGAGCATTGGGGCAGCCGGAGAAAATGCCCCAATAGAGCTGGAGTGCCTGGTTGGTTGAATAGCAGGAAGGCCAGTGCTGCCTGGATCAGAGTACTTACATGGAAGGGGAAGTAAGAAGACTGGCAAGGCAGAGGAAGCCAGGTTAGAAAGGGTTTTGAGTGCCAAAAAGTGTTTTGTATTTGCTCCTAGAGGCAATAGGAAGCCACTCTTAAAGTTTATTAAGTGGAGGCAGGGGGAGTTTAGGAAAATCATTTTTAGGGACTGAATGGAAGATGGATTCTCATAGACAATTATGTCTAAAACTTGTAGAAGTTTCCATCAAAAATATGTCATTATGAAAAGTGAAATGAACAGAGCCAAGAGAACATTCTATACAACAAAAATGTTGGAACAATGACTTGTCCATTTCCATAAAAAGAATTGATAATAAGTACTTAAATCATTTTACCAATTGATGCCTTCTCGAATGGGGGTAGGAGAGGAAGGAAGTTAACTGGGTATTTAAATATAACTGATAAAATGCGTTTAAAAAATAAGATAGAGATCACTACTGAAAATGAAAAAAAAAAGTTAAAACATTTCTTTCAGGTTTGCAAAGCATTTTCCTCATACAAACCTAATGAGATTAGTAGAAATACTTGTCCTCCTTGCAGATGAGGAAATGAGCTGAGAGGTTTTGGCTTTCCTACAGCCCACAAGTAGCAAGCAAAGTATAGAGATATAAGTGAAGTTTTTGCAGGACCTGTGGACCAAGATGTAGGACAGGAGATCTAGCTCTAAAAGTCTGTCAAGCCAGGATTCCTATGGAATGTCCTGGGGTTGTTGGCAGTTGGGGCTGGGGGAGGGGGCTTTTGGTGTCTCTGTGTCAGGGACTGAAGTTACCTTTTCCCTGGAGTCTTTTGGGGCTTGGCATACTAAGAAGAGAAACTTGACTTTGGAACTTGGTCTGTCTCTCTCTGGCTCTGGACAGTTGGAGCTGAAAGGGGCTTTTGTGTCTCTGTGTCTGGGACTGGAAGTCATACTTTTCCCTGGAGTTTGAAGCTGGCTGAGAGACTTTTGTGAAGTAAGTTCTCTGACTTTGGACAGTTGAAATTGACAAGAAGGAGAAACCTAACTGAAGAAAAAGAAAGATCTTGAAAAGCCAGTGTCCTCCATCTCCTTGTCTAATAGTCACAGTTTGTGACTGGACTTCCTCAAACCTTTCTCAATTATCTCATTTAGATTAGGGACTTCCTCATTCCCCTTACCTTCGTTTCCCATCCTGTTATCCCAATAAACCCCTTACCTGAGAAACTTTAGAGTATTTTATAATTCACTCGGGGGAGGGAAAATTGGGAGAAGGGTGGCAGTTGAAGCAGGGAGGAGGGAGTGAGGGAGGAAGGAGATTAGGAAATAGATAAGCCATTGTTAGGGATCAAATAGGCAGATTCCCCAAGAGCAGTGTCCCCTGTGTACCAGTATCCCTCTGTGTGGCAGCATCCCCCAGCAGCATTTCTCTGTCCTCCATTACCAAGAAGCAGCCTCAGGTTCCCTCAGCAGTTTTAAACTCCTGTAGCAGCCTCTCTAATCACAGCCAGCCAGATAGAGAATAGTAGACATTGTGAAGAAACTGGTTCCTCTCAGTTCATCCTCTCTAACTCAAGAAGTAACAGTTTTCTCTCAGCTTGTCCTCTCCAGTCTCAAGAAGTAAAAGTTTCACTTCAGCTTACAATTCTTTATTACAAAAGGGAGTCAGAACTAGTTTGCTGGCTCCAGGACCCCATGTTTTCCTATTGAAAAACCAGGAGGCACTGTGCAGCCTCATTAGATTCTTTAAAAATTTTTTATGAAAAGGTTAAAAGTATACACATTCTAACTTGTGTTTTCTTTTTTAATAATAGGGAGAGCAGGGAAATGCCGGAAAAAATAGTATTTTCAATAAGTTCAAAAGCCAAATTAAAACCAAATTCTTCTCTTAATAAGTTCAGAGAAATGCATTCTTCCGTTAAGGGGAACAACTCCCAGACATTCCCAGTAAAGTTTCTTTGGTAATTAATTCTCAAGAAGCTTTTAAGCTCAACATAACATGAAAGCATAAATGAAGCAGGATAGTCTTGTCTTTTCAAATACCCTGAGCTTTTTGTTTGCTCCTTGTAGGTTAAAGTGAAAATAAATGATTTCTGGAAGCTCAGTTGTTGAAAAAAGCATCAATTCTCCAGGGTTTTTTTTTAAATAACCCATTGCAACAAGGGAAATATTTGTATTAGAATGTACAAAATCAATTTACTTCCAGGTAAAAACTAGTAAATTTTGGAAATAAATATTTGAGATATTTAATCTCACCCAGATTAACTCAGTTACAATGATACCATCAAATTACTTGGCAAAGCAAATGCAAAAGTATATAAAAGGAAGGAACTCATTCACCAAAGACATGGATCATCCAATAAATGGCACTCTTTCATAATTAATGACATAAGCATGATGATATATACAGCTATGTAATAGACTTGTAAGACAGAAAATAGGGCATGGTTTAAGAGTTAATCAATTTATTTAATTTTTATTTCAGAACTTTCCTTTAACATGGTTAAGGCGACAATTGAAGCATTAATTATACATTATTAAGATAAAATCACCACAATTTTGTACAATTCTACATTTGCCATTTGTAATGCTCATATGGGATGAGACCAAGTTTGCATTTTTGTAAACAAAATTAGAACTAGCAAAAACAGCTATTCTAGAGGTACGATAGCAAAGCATTAAAAATACTACACAAGGAGAAAAGAGAAACAGTATTACTTTTCTAGAATATCTAGAATTATAGGTACCTGATTATAACACTTTAAAAAATTCTATATTAGTTATCTTAACCAGAATGGCTTATAAGAAAGAGTAGTTTAAACTACTGGAAACTTGATGCCATGAAAGTCAAAACTCTTGAAAGGTTCACATATGTAAAACCAGTATAAGGCTACAAAGACAATTTACAGCTTGAACACAAAAGTGTATCAAACAGTAATATTCCCAGCCATGATATGATACAAAAGGCTCTCATGCAGCATATGCTTCTTGGCTCCCAGTAAGGTTTATGTGTCTAATACAGAAGATGCTGAGTAAAACTGCCCAAGTCAGCGGAGTTTCCATTATGTGAAAGAATATACAACTGCTTGAATTTTAAACTTCTGGGACAGCGTGATCCATTAGATTTTTCACAGTGTTTGATGCCATCCTGTAAGAGTGACATTTATATATTTTATATATATATATATATATATATATATATACACACAAACACACACACCATTTCAAAGCACCAGTTTAATTCCTAACACCCACTGAGTCACAAAGTGGACGGGGAGAGGGAGAAAGAGAGGGAGAGAGAGAGAGAGGGAGAGAGAGAGAGAGGGAGAGAGAGAGAGAGGGAGAGAGAGAGAGAGGGAGAAGGAGAGAGAGAGAGAAGGAGAGAGAAAGGGAGAGAGAGGGAGAGGGAGAGAGAGACACACACACACACACACACACAGACTAATTTTGGTCATTAGTTGCCAACAGTTAGTAGTTAGTGCTTTTGGCACTAACTTTTTGCACTTAAGTGTTTTTTTGCATAGAATTTAATCTTCAAAAGTACTTTTCAATATTCCCGACATACCTACCAATAATTTTATAAGTAACATAACTCTTAATTTTGGGCTTAAAGACAAAACCATCAAGGGAAAAACAGGGCAACCAAAGCTTTGAAGTTATTCTTTGAATGCTGAAAGGGCTCTGAGCCCACATAATCTTCTCTTTGTTTCTTCCCACCACTGACAATCCCTCTTTCCCATGGCTCTTTACACCGTTTCCCAAGGAGCTCTCTGAGCTTTCCACATACCCTGAAAGTTACTACAGGAAGGTAAGGGCCCGGCATCAGGACCAATGGTTCTTATATCACCAACTAAGTCAAGAATACATGAGCAAGCTTCATGCTACCCAGGAGCAACAGAAACAAGCTTTTGCCTTGATGGTTATCTATCTACAAAGGTTAAGAAGATAATCCTTTCCTCTAGAGAACATTTCCATTAACTCCAAGCCAAACTTTAAACTAAATCTAGCTTTTAATTTCTTAGCTTTTCAACATCATACACAGTAAGGCCATGGGTTATCTTTCTCTAACAAGAGATTTGGGTGAATAAAAGTGTCAAATAGAAAAGAAGGCAATATGAATGAAAAATTCTAAATGAATGATTTCCCCCCCTCCCAACAAAATAATGTGAGGTTTGATTAGCAGCTACTGAAGCTAGAATTCTAACCCTTAAAATGTATGAAATTATAGTATATTAGTTGAATGAATTAATTTATAAAAACTATAAAAAATTCTTTTCAGTTGGAGAAATATTCTACTTGCCTTTTCATTATGTGTTCAAAGACAAAAGCGGGCATGATTGTAATGGTAACTATAGTCCCAGCTGTCGACAGTATGTCTGCAATTTGACAGTCCTGTTAACACAAAAGGAAATAAGCTGAACTGAGGCTCAACTGAATTGAAATCACAATTGGCTACAAAAGTTATCTTTCTTCTCTAGGTGGAAATGACACATCTTTTAAAATCCGAGGCCTCCACTGTCAATCTTCACCATTATTCCCCACACCTAGCACAGGACATTACATGTATGTGCTTAATAATATTTGCCAAATTGAATTAATTTGCTAATATGGTACTTGATCCTTTGCATTTCATTCTTAGCAAACTGATTTTATACAGAATTATAGTAATACCTTAATTTCTTTAGACATGTTAGACCAGTGATGACGAACCTATGGCATGGGTGCCAAAGATGGCACACGGAGCACTTTGTGGGCATGTGGCCACCTCCCCCTTCCACCTCCTACTCCCCCCAGTTCATTACTAGAAAGGCATAGGGACTTGGGCAGAGCTGCCCCTCTCCTCCTCTCCACTGGGCCTGATGACATTTTTTTGAAACGATCTACCCATCTACCTAGTAGCCCAAGGGAGCACTTTCTCCCTTTCCCTGGTATGGTGGGGGAGGGGGGGGAAGGTTCTCAGCATGTGTGGTGTGGAGGCAGGGCTTAGGGCTCCATCTCTAAAAGGCAAGCCATCACTGTCAGACATTTTAACATATACCGAAGACAAGGAATTGTGAATATCTAAATTCAAGCTTAGTTTTTTAAAGTTAATAATCTATTAATAATCATTGTGGAAAGGAAACTAGACTGACAGTTGGTGGGGGAAGGGGCAACTGGGAGTGGCTGAGACAGACTCCTACCTGGCTCACCAAAAACTGTTAATATTTAGTGGGAGAGACAGGAAGGATATGAAAAGGCAGTCAAGAGTAGTTGAGGGAATATTGCTTGGTGGGGCAAAGGAGAGAGATGCCCCCTGCTGGGAGGAAACAGCAGGGGTCCATTAAGGACTGTTTCTCATTGAATGACTGAACTGAAGTTCAGCTCCCTCTATGCCCCAGAAAAGATAGTCCACTTATGTGACTGCGAATTCAAATAATATAAAGTTTAATAACCAGTTGGGATTGGAGAGATATCAGGAAGGAGGGGCAAGGGAGGTACCTAGATAAGGTAGGAGTCTGTCTCAGCTTTTGAAGCCGAGGCCAGGCCCCAGAGGCTGGCGAAGGGTTTCTCCCACTCCCATCCTGTCCTCTGTGCTAATTTTATCAATTTCAGAAGCTTAGCAGTAGACAGAAAGCAAATAAGAACAGTTCTAACCTTCGGAAGCCTGTGTCTTTGGGCTGAACAGAGTAGAGGTACTCCACTCCAGACTGGGCTGAAATGAGCTCCTCCCTCCTCCAACACCAGGAAGGAAGTCAAAACCCCTCAGGAAGGAAGTGCTAGTCACAAGACCCAACTGCCACTCCCAGTTGCCCCTTCCCCCACCAACTGTCAGTCTAGTTTCCTTTCCACATCATTCAATAATCATTGCTTATATCAACTTGCTATATAACCTAAACAGTGAAAGTTATAAAACCAAATAAATGCCTGTTATTTTGGTTTCCAACTATGAAATAAAAAAATTTATAATGTTAATTACAAAATTTTACCAGCACTGACCTGTTCCCTAGAACCAATAAAAGCTATCCATTCAAAAGTACATCAGAAATTTTAGAAACCTATAGAATTAGAAACCAGTAAAGAAAAGGCATATGTCACATTACCTTTAGGCCAATTATGTTCTGACCATTGACTTCACAAATGTTGTGCTCAGTGAGAAGACCATTTCTTGCTGCAGAACTGTCTGTCACAATAGAGGTTATCTTTCCGTTTCTAAAAATGAATCCAACATGTCCTGTGCTATCCTTATGCATGGTTACAGTTCGTTCAAATGGTCTGTGAAAACATTTTCAGGGGATAAACATCTTGTTAGGGCTACAGCACTGTCCAATCATCATCTGCTAAAATCAACTTTGAGTATTTTAAATGTGTTCAACTTGACAGTTACTTTTGACATTTTAAGAACACTGGCTCTAACAAATACTTATTTTTTAAGAAGCATACCACTGCATTTTTTTTTGTTTTTGAAACTAATGGCAAGAAAGAAAAAGATTGATCCTTTTAATTTTTTATAACTTTGGTATTTCTCTAAAAAAAAAAACCTAGTACTAGATATTGCTACTTTGAAAAGATGAAGGGAAAGAAACATTAAGTGCTTTACAAATATCAGTTGATCTTCGCAACAACCCAAGAAGGCAGGTGCTATTTTTATTCCCATTGTACAGTTGAGAAAACTGAGGCAGACAAGAGGTCAAGTGACTTTCCCAGGATCACACAGCTAAGTATCTGAGGCTGAATTTTAATTTAGGTAATTCCAACTCCAGGCCCAGCACTCTATTTAATGTGTCAGCAAGTTGCGTAGGGGTAGCTAACTTTATTCTTTCCAACCAGTTTTTTAAAAAAAACTTTCTGCTTTTCAGTAATGTCTCTTCCCCCACCCCCCCCATTTCACATAAAAACAGTTTTTGGCATTCATTTTCTAACATTTTTAATTCTACAATCTCTCTCCCCCTACCCCTCTCTTAGAGTAAGCAATTTGATACTGGTTATACATGTGCTATCACACAAAACTTTTCGATATACATCATATTGTGGCAGACAAAAAAAATCATTAACAAAATAAAGTGAAAAATGGTATGCTTGTATCTGCATTGACTCCATCAGTTCTTTCTATGGAAGCAGATGGCACTTTTCTTCCTAAGTACTTTGGGATCATCTTAGACCATTGTATTGTTGAGAAAGTGAAGTCACTGACAGTTGTTGCTGTTGCTCTGTATAATTAGTGTCCCAGTTTTCCCACAACCCCTCCTGGTTCTGCTCATTTCATTATGTATCAGTTCATAAAGGTCTTTCTAGGCTTTTCTGAAATCCTCCTGCTTATTTTTTATACCACAATAGCATTCCATTACAATCATACACCACACCTTGTTCAGTCATTCCCCATCTGATGGACATCCCCTCAGTTTCCAATTCTTTGCCAACACAAAAAGAACTGCTATAAATATTTTTGTACAAATTGGTCCTTTCCCCATTTTTTAAATCTATAAAATACAGACCTGGGCATAGTTCCAAATTTCTCTCCAGAATGTTGGGTGCAGTTTACAACTCCACCAACAGTGCATTAGTAGCCCAATTTTCCTGCATTTCCTCCAACATTTATCACTTTCCTTTTCTGTCATGTTATCCAGTCTAACTTGCTGTAAATCTCCCCTACCCAGTTTTGTTTTCTTTATAATCTTGGATGCTTTGGTTTTGTTTGTGCAAACTCTTTTTAATTTAATCAAACATCCATTTTATATTTTTAACCTATTATTAATCAAAATCTCAGCATTTCAAAACATGACCAAACCAACCTTTAAAAAGGCATATATTTATGATGATGGCAATAAAGTAAGAGAGCCTGTTATTTCTTGAAACTGCTTCTTTAAAAAAAAAAAAGATGATAGCTGCCAAGTGCTACAGGTAAAGGATAAAAACTTCTGTTTATCTGCTCAGAAAAGACACCCTGAGATATATGGTCTGTAACCAAAGTTAACAAATTTTTAAAATATTGATGTAAATGACTTATACGGGCAAATCTCAAAGTGTCTTTATGTTTGCCCTATATCACAATCTTAAGCAATGGATTTGATGCCAGAAATCTGGATTTGAATCCTGGCTTTAATATTTAATGCCTCTGACACTGGGTAAAGTCACGTCAGCTCTCTGGGACACTGTTTCTTCATCTGTAAAATCAGGGGGTTGGACTAGGTTATATCTAAGGTTCCTCCCAGCTATGATATTTTGCATTTTTATATTGAGACAAGCAAAAATCCTAATTCCAAAAGCAAATTATAAACAAAATTTTGTTCTTATAAATTATACTCTAAAATTAATTCCATCAGTTTTTAAAAATTATATGCTACCTACTTAGATTTAAGTAAATACATACAAACACATCTTGTTACAGGCCATGGTACATGATGTTCCATAAATATTTTTCAATAAAATAAACTTTCAAATTATATTTATCCACTCTCAAGAACCTTATGATCAGTCAGTAAAGCAAAGACTAGGAACTGTCAAAGCAAAGTTAAATATAGGATTATTTAGAAAAAAAAAGTTTAATGGCTTTGTAAATTTAAATGATGGTAAAATCTTATTACTAGAAAATAGAAGCTCAGAGTTAAACTACTCAAACTCAAACTGAACTTATATTTCTCTCCCAAAATCCATCCCTCTTCTAAACTTCTGTAGTCAAAAGGCACCACAATCTTTTGAGACTCCCAGGGAAGGGAAATTTGCTTATATCCATATAAGAACACAGAATATAATAGGCTGGAGAAAATTTTAGATATAATCTAGTCCAACTTCTTCATTTTACAGATGAAGAAATAGTGTCCCAGAGAGCTGGTAGGGACAACTCAGAAGCATAGTACTAACAACAGGAATGAAGATAAATATACAATATATCCAACAGGAATGAAGATAAATATACAATATATCCTAGGGAGACTACATGATATGGGCCAAAAAAGCTATTAAACTATTGAGCACAAAGGGAGTATAGCTTCCAGGAATAGAGAGTCGCAGTTACACTGTATTTAGCCTTGTTAGTTCTCATCTACACACTGATATATAGTATTGTATCCAGTTTGTGCTATTAGTTTAAAAAAGACTTATCAATATAACCTGGAGCAATATGGAAAAAGATGAGCAAAAATGATAAAGGATCTCGAATCCATGATATATGAGAATCAACCAAAAGAACTGAGCATGGTGAGCCTGAAGAAGACAAAAGAAGAGACCTTTTGGCTGGATTTAAGTATTTGAAGGATCAAATTTGTACTTTTTTGAACCATTAGAAATGGAAGTTGCCAAAAGGCAAATTTAAACCCAATTTCTTTCATATATGAATTGAGCCATGGGATTGCTGAGGTCTCTTTTCTAACTCTCAAATTCTCTGATTCTGTAGTGCCTGAGGCTCAAGGAGTTAACTTGGGTGAGGCAGAATAACAGCTGAAAGAGCTTTAAAGCAGAAAGAACCAGTGTCATAGTTATGAGTCTCAGCTAGAAAGAGATTTAAGAACACTGGCTTTCAGTTGGGTTAGGAATAGGTTAAAATTTGCATCTGCCAGGAAAAAAGTTGATTTCTAAGGAGCCACCTATTGGTCAAAATCCTGAAGAGTCAGGAAGTTCTAGGTAAATTCTACCTTTCAACATCTTCACAGCAAAGTCACTTAAACTTTACCCCCTCATAAAATGGACAATAATGTCTCCATCCTTTATCTAATAGGGCTGTTCTAAGGCTCAAATTAAATTATTTATGTAAAGCAATTTGCAAATTATATGGCATCACATAATGCCAGTCAAGAAATACTAATAAAATTCAATAGAATTATAAGAATACACAAAAACATCAAGAGAAGTCTAAAATTCACCTTTCCTTCTATCTTCCCTTTCAACATCCTACTCTTTTTGTGTATCCGAAAGTAATAAGCTTTCAATTCTTGACAAAAATCTGGACAAATCATAACTTCCATCTAATTCCAAATGGGCCTTTTAAAATTAGTCATATCTTTAAATCATAATTAGATCAAAAGTAGATAGGGTATTGTAGAAGCACTTAAGATATAGTGATGGGCCTAAAGTGAGAAGGTCCGAGTTCAAATCTGACCTTCAAGACATTTACTAGCTGTGTAATCCTGAGCAAATTACACAACTAACTCTGTCTGCTTACTATCCTCAATTGTTAAATGGGAATAAGAGTACCTATCTCACAGGGTTGTTGTGAGAATTAAAGATGATAATGTATGTATGATACTTAGCATGATATCTGGAACATAGTAGGCACTTAATACTTACTTCCTCTGTATCCCTCCCGTTCCTTCCCATCATCACACTATGCAAAACGGCTACATGCCATTAATTCAAAATGGATTGTTATAACTAGTATTCTTTTACTTAGTATAGCAGCACATACTTAGCAGAAAAATACCATCAAGAGAAGTCAAACGAAACTGAAAACTTATAGGAAATATCACAAAGAAAATTCCTAAGCTATCTGGAGTCAATGGCATTAATCCTTTAAAGGACTTATGCTTAGAAAAACTTCAGGGGATATGGGGAAGAATATGAAACCTAGTTAGCCATTTAAAGTATATCTATGTACATATATCTTAAAATATGTACATAATGTATACACATCTTAAACATATTTCTTGCTTATTTACTTTTAAATGTCTTACCTGTCTCGAATAGTCATAGTTATCTTCTCTCCAAAAGCCTGTTTGAGAACTTTATGGGCTTTATCAGAGCCCCACCCTGCACAATTTTCACCATTAATTTGCAGAACTTGGTCCCCAAACCTCAGTCCAACCAAAGATGCTGGAGAATTGGCCTGGACCAGCTGAACAAAAATACCCTAAATACATGAAATATAAACATCAAGTAACATGGCAAATTATTCTCAGGAAAAAAGACATTTATAAGTGATTCAAGGTTACAAAAGTAGGAAGTTGAATTCTGAGAGGTAGGTGGTCTTTCTGCCCATCACCAACGATTAGTGGAACACAGTTCAGCAAACCACCCCCACCCCACCAAAAGTCACAAAGACAGTTTCCTAAGGAGTACAGAGGTTGTGAAGGAAGAACACCTGCTGATGGAATCCCAGATCCTCAAAACTGAATAGTAGTTGACATTATGTAGTGTGATAGAGGCTGTCACTAGAGAAAAAGTGCCAGACTGAAGAGTATATGAAATTGATCACCTCGACAGGGGAGGGGCTCCAGGAGTGGAATCCAGAGGGGAGAAGACTGGTGAGGAGAGCAGTGAGGGGCTCTCTGGCTTGAGACTCCGAAGAGAGAAGGTGGATAAAGACTTTCTCCTGAGGGTTACCCATTTTTCCTGCTGGTGACTGGAAATCTTCCCCCCCAACACTTCTCAATTAAAGGGACTTTCTGAGGAGACTTTACCTCAGCTCCTATTGCCCAGGGGTGAGTTCCCTCCAAACTCAAGGAAGGAGGAAAAGGGTTTAGATAGAGACAGGGACACCCTTTTCCCACTTTACTTTTCCCACTCTTCCCTGCCTGTTATTCCTTTGTATTACCTTGATTGGGTTAACATTAAAAAAGTTATCTGTTCCCCAAGCTGAGTGTGAGTGAACAGATCAAGGGGAGACCTTTTTGGTCTCGAGTAGTGGAGGAGGGACCAGAGGAACAAGAGCGAATTGGGGAAAGCAGCTTTAGCTAAGGAAGGAAGGCAGAAGGGGTAAAATCTTCAAACCCCTTCTCCTTTCATTAAGCCAACCGGTTACATCTGCTGTCTCCCCTGAACTCCACTTTGTGAAAGGGGGGGGGGGTTCTCCTCTCTTTCCCGCTCTTTTTCTTTTTTCTTTTTCAAAACAGTAGCACTTTAAAATTTGTACTCTCAAGTAGTAGTATCTCCATTTTACCTATGACAAAAAGCAAGCCTCAAAGAGTTTAAGAGCTTTGCCCAAGATTACCTATCAAGGTAGTGACAGCCTCAGGACTCAAATCGAGATATTCTGACTCCCCAAGTCCCATTTCTCCCCTATTATTCCAGAGGTTCACCAATCCGGAAGGCCTGGCCTAAGACCCATCTCTGATAAATAGAAGCTCTCTGACCTTTGCACAGGACTTATCCCAGTGCTCTCTAAAAATTTTAGAAAAGGTGCCATCCTGCTTTTGTTGGAGCATTTTCTCAGCTGGTGGTCCCTTTATCATTAAAATCAAAGGTCCAGTCCCTCCTACCTCTACTATAATATGCTACTAGAATTTGAGATGCAAAAGCCAGAAAGACATACAGGTACCAAATAACAGTCAATGTGTTGTTTGGATATGGTCATTTTTAGCATGATTCTGAAATGGCTTTCAGGATGGTTGGACCAATTTATAGCTTCACCCAAAGTGCACTCATGCATTACCATTTCCTATCTTTTCTCATCTTTGCTAATTTGTTTGGTATGAGGTAAAATATTTGCATTTCATCCAGAAAAACTGGGGCTTCTTGGAGGTATTTGCATTTCATCCAGAAAAACTGGGGCTTCTTGGCTTCCTTAATTCAGGAGTTGTGAGCTATTGTAAAGTTGATTACATGTCCATCTTTCCCCCACCTCCATGTGTGATGTGACATGATGAGCTTCCATGAGCAGAGAGGGTCACCAGGCTGCCTAAAGATGGGCAAAACAGCCCAAATTGGAAAAATAGAGCAGCTTCTCTACCAAAACAATACTGAGAAAAGGACAGAGTGGCTGTAGCACTTCCATCCCCAGGAAGAGAATAGAGATGAGGAAAAGAAAAGCTTCTATATTTAGTGACAACAACTCTTGGAAACTGGCTTCTGGTATTGGCTATTTCTTTTAGTTACCTCTACATTTTAGATATCAGACCATGAGAATTATTTGACACCAAGATTCCCACCCCCAGTTGCTTTCTTTATTATTTTAGGTTGCAGTAATTTTGTTCATGTAAAATTGGTTCAATTTCTATTTCCTTTCTCATTGCGTCCATATTCTGGCTCTGAGGCTTGGTTCCCTCCTGATCACTTTAACTTTTTCCAGCATTAGCTGCTCTTTCACTCAATCAAAATTTGGGAACAGTTGTCTATCGACTTTCTTATTGAGTTTAACTTAGAATCTTTTATTTCTCTTTGCTATCATACTAGGGGGTCTTCAAAACCCACATATGGATGCACCTTCAAATACACTAACTCCCTAGTTCCTTAAACATTCTTCAATGACATTCTCCTCTCAAAACAAATGATGGACATATAAATTTCATGAACTTTGAAATTCCCTCACCTTAAAATCTATAGGCATTTCACCTCTCCGGGATTCTAATATCAAACCTTTTTGTCACTACCTTGACCTCCAATCCCTCAATGCTTCATTTCTCTTTCAGGCCATCACCCCTCTGTATTTTTATAAAATCCAAAATTTAAAATTTTGTTTTGAGAACATTTTCAGGGAAAGAAGCTTGTTAACTCCTTGAATCCCAAAAATGAACTGTTTGGAGAAAGATCTCTACAAAAACCTACACTGCATCAAGAAGATCCAGAATGAACTTTGGGATGCAATTGATTGAACTGAAAGGGGTTGAACATTTATTTTGAATGTAAACTTTTATGCCAAAGGGGGACTGCCCTCTAATTGTATTTTTGTCAATGCACCCAGAAAACACTGGTTTTGCTTTCTCTTTCTTCTTTTTCCCTCTTAGGTGGTGTAATATTGTATGCACCTATAGTTAGAAAAATTTTAGGGGTATAAGCCGATTATGTCAAATGATCAATTGGGGAGACTAGTGTCCCAAATGATTACAGCGGGGGGATTTTGAAGATGGGATTAACTCTCCCCTGCCCCTTTTTAGATTTAATCACCAGAAGCATATACACCCCACTAATCCTTAAGTAGGGGAGGTCTGTGACCCATGTGTGTGATAGTAGGTGACAAATCAGAGACCCCCAAACAAATCAGAATGCCCCCTGGGCAGTCCTAAGCAAAACTATAGACTATAATTTGTCCATGTAAAAAGTAGAGGAAGGCACAGGAAGTGACGCAAAGAAGTGTTTTAAAAGGAGTTACAACTTCCTGTGAGGCAGTTCTTCCCTCTTTGGAGTTCTGTGTTCAAGTTAGAGGCGGGTTAAGAATCTCCTTACTGGACCCGAGACCTTGGACTTGGTGTGACTGTTCTTAAATCTCTTCCTTTGAACTACCACGTGGGTGAGTGAAAAAGGCTGACTCCTTTACTGGATTTTCTGAAGGGACTAGCCTCAGGAGAGGCCTACCTTCTTGAGAGAGGCTTTGTGACTGAAGTCCTTGCTTTATTCATCCCCGGGCCCTTGGTTCAAGACCGAGGCCCCTCTGGCTGAGGACTAATTAGCCCTGCCTGGGTTGAGCCAAGGGCCAGAGCAAAATACTTAGTGTATTATGTTAGATAACTTACCCTATCCTCCTCTCTGATTTTCTTACTTTTACTCTTTCTCCTTTTGTAAATAAATTACCATAAAAATTCATTTGGAATTAAGTAATTAATTCCTGGAGACCATACACTTAAATAATTTAGTCCAACCCTTTCATTTTAACCCCTTATATTCTGGCCCTTACAACCCTGAACTAGATACACTTTCCTTCTTTCTCAGATGGATTCTTTGGTCAAGCAGTTCAATTCAACACTGTCTTATTCTTTTAAGTCCTTTTATTGCCTCCTTTTATTGTTTACTGTATCCTGCCAAGACTCAGCCTTGGATCACTTCCAGCATCTACTGTTTTATTCCTATGTACAGGCCATTGAACAAAAGGTTAACTGGGTCATTTATAAAATTATGTTCTATAACCTCAAATGGGCCCTCATTATAACTAGGCAGTCCTTTTACACCTTCCAAATTAACTCACTATCACACTCACCACACTCACTCACCCTTCCAAAATTTGTCATGCCTTCTCAAACGTATCATGGCTCTCCTTCCCACCACCCTTTTCAGCTGAGAACCTTACTTTAAATGTTAAAGCTCCCTATTCTCTCCTCTGCCTTATCTCACATCATCCCGATGCCCTGAGCCAGTATCACCCGTCTCACCTAAGGAGGTCCTTTTCCTTTCAAAGGCAACTCCCCTATATATGCACAAGTTGTTCCATTCCATCCCATTTTCTCCAACAGTTTGACTCCTTGATCACCCACATTTTCTCATTTTTCTTCCATCTCTGTCGCCTGACTACTTCCCTACTGCATATAAACATATCTTGGTGCTCTCTGTCCTCCGAAAACCCTCATGTAATTCCATCTAACCCAGAAAAATATCATCTTACTTCCCTTCCCTCCTGGCTTTTGTGGCTAAAGAAAACCATATACAATAGGTACCTTCATTTCTTTTCCTCACACTCTTTTTAACTTGAGTCTGGCTTTTGACCTTATTCACTTAACCAAAATATCTCTCTCCAAAGTTGTCTTTGTAGCCTTTTAACACTGTCAATCACCCTTTATCTCATGCTCTCTTTCCTTTAGGTTTTCAGAACACTACCCACTCCTGGCTCTTCTCCTATCTATACACCTTGCTTATTATCCTTTGCTAGATCTTCATCCAAATAATGCCTCCTTCAAGTACCTAACCCCCATTGCCTAGCTCTTACCATTCTGCCTTGGAACCAATACTGAGTATTGGTTCCAAGACAGAAGGTACAGATTTTTATAAAACAAAGAAACAAACAAATAATGTCTTCTTACTATGGGTGTCCCAACATGGCTCTATACTGTGCCCTCCTCTCTTCTCCATCTCTTTACCTTACTGTTCTCATCAGCTCCCCTGGATTCAATTATCTCTGTATTGTTAATTCTCAAAACTACTTATCTAACCCATTTCTCTGCTGACTCTATTCTTTTATCTTCAACTGCCTTTTGAATATTCTGAACATTTCCCATAGATATCTAAAATTCAACATGTCCAAAGTTGAATCTATTATCTTTCCTTAAAATCCTCCCCTCTTCTAAACTCCCCTTACTGTCAAGGGGACAATCATCTTCCCAGTCCCCTATGCTCACAACCTGAGTGTCATCCCAGATATTAACTTAATGGGTTTCTTGCTTTCTTATCTTGAGGAAATAGCTATAAATAATCTATCTCTTACACATAATTTCCCTTTGGATAGTAGAAGGAAAAAAAATCGGTCCCATGACCTAAATCAACTACTTTGTATGTCTTTGCATTTAAAAAATATCTGACAATTATATATTGTCATACATTGTCTCTCAAAAGAATGTAAGCTTAAAGGCACAGGAGTTTTTCATTTATGGCCTTGTTATTATCTAGCATAGTGCCTGATAAATAGTAGGTATTTATAAATACTAGGGCAGCTAACTAGATGGCACAGTGGATAAAGTGCCAGATCTGGAGTCAAGAAGATTTGAGTTCAAATCCTGCCTCAGACACTTACAACCTTTGTGATCCTAGGAAAGTCATTTAACTGTATTTGTCTATTTCCTCATCTATAAAAATGGGCTTCAAAAGGAAATGGCAAACCACTCCAGTATCTTTGCCAAGAATACCCCAGAAGGGGTCACAAAAAATCAGGCATGACTGAAAAAGATTAAAGAAACAAAATTAAATAATAAATGCTTACTGACTGATTGGTTTGTTGACAGATTACTATGGCTAATAAATTAATCTCCTAGTGATCAGCCTATTGGTACTTAGCTAGGCAGGCCCAGAGAAACTGAACATATTGTATGCCACTAGGACTATATTCAGAGGTAACTCAACCATCGAGAGCACCACAAGTAACCTTCATGACACAATGAAACAGAAAAGTAAGATTGTAAGAATTTATACCTCTAAAGGGAAAAAACCCAAATACTTACATTATCTATTGACTTAAGTCGAAGGCCAATTTTTCCATCTTGATCTTTACATAAAATAACTTCACGGATTCCTTGTTTAATTTCTGCTCTTCGAATTCCAACATCACTACCAGTTACAGGAGCCACCATATAATTCATGGAAGAAGGCCTGGCCACCAACTGCTATGAGCATATATGATGTTATTATATTTAGAAAGGATTTTAAATACATATTTAAGAATAAAATTTATAGTTATATGCACTCTTAAGGATATTTTTATACGGATTTTTCTACTAATATTATCTTGTCTCTTAATGTGACTAACTATACCTTTCTCAAATAGAACTTTGTTCCCACAATTCTCCTCCTCCTCCTCAGTAGTATTTTATTATCATATTTTATGTGTGTAGCCAAATCTACCTCCAATATCTCACTAGAACTGATGGAATTATGCAAAGCAGAAAGAAAGGTTAAAAAAAAAGAAACTTGTGTACAAGAAGCTTCTGAAGCTTCAATTTTTTCAATATCTTCTTTTCATATTTCCAGCTATTATTAGACTCTATGGCCCAAAATCATACACAAAAGAAAGTAGACTCTTTGTCTTCCCCCCCAAAAAATCTGGGGGGCAGCTGGGTAGCTCAGTGGATTGAGAGCCAGGCCTAGAGACAGGAGGTCTTGGGTTCAAATCTGGCCTCAGACACTTCCCAGATCTGTGACCCTGGGCAAGTCACTTAAACCCCATTGCCTAGCCCTTACCACTCTTCTGCCTTGGAACCAATACACAGTACTGATTCCAAGACAGATGATAAAGGTTTAAAAAAACAAAACAAAACAATCTGCTACTCACAGAAGACCATATTCCTTATCATTTTTGTCACAGAAGGGCACTAAAATCACTCTATATAAAACACTGATTAGAAAAATGATTGATTCTATGAGGAAGGCAAAAGCTCAGCTACTCATTTCTTTCACATTTATCAAGCACCTCTGAGCAAAACACCATGGTAGCCATTAAAAATCACACAAAATTTAAACAAGATATAATGTCTATTCTGATGGAACTTACATTTTGTTGGAAAGTTAAATAAAACATAAATATACAATATGATAAAATACTGTGACATAAGTGCCATTAGACTTGATGAAAAATGCTATATAAAGTCAGAAGAAGGAAAGAACAGGTTATATTGGCAAGCAATCAGCAAAGCCTTCATGTAGAAAGTCTTGATTAAGTTGGCCTTGGAGAAAATGAAGGTCAGATTAATAAAGAGCAGTGTTTGATATGGGATGAGAGGGGAGAGAGAAGTGGAAAGCTACTAGAATATAGTCAGATGAGGGATTTTCAGAGTTTCTTGAACATGGAAGTGATATATTTGTCAGTGATGGCAAGATCAAGAATATGATAATCCTGGGGTGTGGCTGAGATGGGATGGAGGAGTACATCATAGGAAACCAGAATATTAAAGAGCTAAGCAGTTCAAGGAGTTTGAAGGAGTGTCAGTATGCAGTATGTTTAAGTCGCTCAGTGTTAGAGCAAGAGTTGGGAAAGAAAGAAAAACCGTGAGGGAAAAATTATTGAACTCTTTAAAGGAGGAAAGAGTTGCTAAGTGGCAATGGTAGTAGTAAGAGAACCTGCAAATAGAAAAGGAGAGCAAGGAGTATTCCATTTCTCCTGTTTTAAAACAGTAAGGAAAAGGGAATTAATAAAAAAATAGCCACTACTAGACAAAGTAGCCAGTGAGGCAATGTCATCAAGTGGACAGCCAGGTCTCAGTGACTGCCAGAAGATGAAACAAATTGCCTACATGTTGTAAGGAACTTGCATTTCTCTTAGCTCTTAGAAATCTGCATTAGATAGTAGGAGATTAAATATCACCCTCACACAGACACACACACACACATATACATATACCCCTGACCCCAAACAGCTGAATAATTCTAATTTATTTAAATGTTATCTATGTTCACTGACATTTTAATTAGGCAGGATTCTTCTGGTACTAATTTGGCAGATAAGAAGAAGAAGAAGAAGAAGAAGAAGAAGAAGAAGAAGAAGAAGAAGAAGAAGAAGAAGAAGAAGAAGAAGAAGGGAATTATGAATTCAATCAAGGTATGGTATATAGTCATTATTCTCATAAACACTGAAATAATTGGAGAGGTTTGGGAGGAGATGTTATACAAAATGAGGAAAATATAATATATGAATTAAGATACATTATTTTATATTAATAAAATTCAATTTCTTAAATGTAATAATTCAAATGGACTTTTCCTCCAAATCCTACAAAATAGTTAAGTTTTTACCTTGCTTTTGTGCATATACTAGACTGTAATCAATTAGAACTGGAATGTAAAGTGAATATTAGTGCACTGGCTAAATTGTGAATGAAGAAATATAGGTTCCAATCCTAAAACGGACGTCATTTTTTTTTAATCCTAGTTTTTCTATCTTCTAAATGAGAATAAATGTTATCCAAAGTCCAGTCTAGCTCTAATAGTACCATAGTCTTAAAACCATTAAAGACATTAGTTACAAAAAGGCATAAAATTTATTGATATAAGCTAAAAATATAATTTATAAAATTCTAAGTTACTTCTACCATACATACCCCCTGAGATGTTCCAGGAACCACGGCCATGTTTTTATGTATTTCTTCTTCATTTAAATTCAGGCCCATGTATTTAGAGAGTTCAGGATATAGTTTGGGATAGAGACCTAAGAAAAAGAAACTAAATAACTAAAAATGAAAAATTATAAGCCTTACAACAGAACTTGCAGTTTAAGTTGAAATCAATATTATTAGCTTGCTTCTACTTTACTCAATAATATACAGATTAAAAAATGATCAACAAAGCTTCCCTATGCTTCCTAGCTATTAAAGTGTCAGAAAGGGGAGTTTTTAATAGTAATAATTTAAATTTGGGAAGGGGAAAAAAAGTAAGGGGATATTTGCTATAGGAAATGAAAAAGCTCAATTGCTCCAGATTTAGGAGTAGAAAGGGTTTTTCTTGATATTTAGCAAAGTAACAATTTTACTTCCGATGGTTAACAGCATTTACAGTTACTTTAAATAAATCAACCCTTTGGTCCAGATCTGTACTTCCACTCTTGTGAGGAGTTCATTGGTATGGAAACTCTCCCTACCATGCAACTCTGCAACTCAATGTTCTATCATACCAGACAGGGTGGGGGAAGTAGCAACTTCTAAAAACTCTAATATATGTATAGATTATTTAGGTCTTGTTTTTATGTTACAATTGCAAAGTTCACAACATAGGCTAAATTGATTCTGCATTGGTTCAATATATTTAATCAATGATTTTTAAAAACCTTACCAATCAACAAAAATCTGCCTTCTCAGCCTACAGTCCCCACCCTTGCCTGTGAATTTTAGATTTACTCCACCCTGCTTAGTCTTTAGAATTTTAGAAACCAGGAATGTATACACCCCCACTTAAGGATTAACTGTGGGGGGAGGAAGGTCTATGACCCACGTGTGCTAGCAAGGACAAATCAGAAACAACTGACCCCCGGGCTGTCCAAAGCCAAGTTTAAGCCACCATTAGTACATGTGAGACATAGGAAGTGACATAAAGAACTGCCTTTATATTTCACGTCACTCCCTATGAGAGGGGCTTTGGGCAGTGGTACTTGACTTGGAGGGCTGGAGCATGGGACCTCAAACTGCTTCCCTTAGATGATCCCGTGGTGATTGTTAAGGCTTTTTCCCTTTTTCTTGGCTCTTTCTAGAGGCACTAGCCTCCAAGGAGGCCCCTCATCTTTGAGGAAGCCTCGTGGCTGGAAGCTGAGCTAGATTTAATCTTCTGGGAAAGCCTCTTGGCTGAGGCCTCTGAACTCCCCCTGGCTCAGACTAGACCAGACCATATCTTTCCCTTTCCTTCTCTCTCCCTCATTCTTAATTTCTTCCTTCTATTGTAAATAAACCACCATAAAATCCATTCTGACTTGAGTATTTCATTGGGATTTAGAATTTAAATCCCTGGCAATCAACTAAAAATGTATATTCAGTCTCAGCCCTAAATTTACCCTTAACATGCCCAAATATACCAACTAAGAACTAATGAAAAACAAACCCAATTACAAACATACAGAGTCTATCAAAACAAATTCCACATTAGGCAGGCCCCCAAAAAGAGAGATTTTATTATTTACTCTGAGTCCTACACTTCTCTATCAGAAGGTGGATGGCATAGTTAATCATTTCTCCTCTAGAATCATAATTGGTCATTATATTGATAAGAATTTCTAATTCTTTTCCTTTACCATGTTACCATCATTATATAAATTGTTTTCTTGGCTTTGCTTAGTTCACTAGGCATCAGATCACATTTTTTCAAATTTTACTAAAATTATCCCTTCATCATTTCTTATAAACCAGTAGCATTTCAACACATTTATATACCATAACTTTTTCACCCATTCCACATTTAATGAGTCATCCCCTCAGATTCTCATTCCTTGGCATCTTGAAAGAACTAATTTTTTTTGTGTGTGTAGTTTTTGTTCTTGTTCTACTTAGAACTAATCCTTCTCTTCCTTTCTCTCATTCCCACTCCTCCCTTTATCCTCTTTCCTATTTCTCTTCTGAATGAAATGTATCTGTTCCCAATTACATTCTTCCTTTAAGAAAATGACATTCAAGTGTAAGCTGTTTCCCCCATTCCCTCCTCTGTGTTTATATAGATGTCTATATGCGTACTCTAATTATCTGAGGTGATATTCCCCTACCTCTTCCCTTCTTGCATTCTTCTTTTAAGATTATCAAGACGTAACAGTACCCCTTCCAGGCCTTGTTTGCCTCTATGACCCCTGATGATGTCCTCAGAGGAGTCACATGTATCATTTCCTTATATTGGCATGTAAGTTATTACTTTATTTTAAATTTACTTTGACTTTATTTAGTCAAATATTATTGTTCATTACTCTTTGTCTACTTATTTTTCTCATAACTCCTAAGATTGATCTTTTAGGGTTTTCTATGCAGTTTTGGTCTTTACATTAGGAATGCTTTGAAGTCCTCTATTTCATTAAAGATACATTTATTTTTCTGCTATAGTACTATAATAAGTTTTTCCTCAGATATGAACCCTTATCTTTTCCTTAATGGAATTATCAATTTCCACTTCTCTAGCCCTTATAGTGGTGGCAGTTAAATCATGTAAGATCCTGACCATGGCTCCTTGGGCACTTGAATTCTTTCTTTATGGCCATGATATTTCTGGGAGTTTTTATTTTGATGTTTCTTCCCAGGAGGTTACCAGTGGATTCTTTCTATTTCTACTTTGTCCTCTAGTTCTAAGAAACCTTAGCAGATATCTTTTAAGATTTCTTGAAATATGATGTCTACACTTTTTTTTCTTGGTCATGGCATTCAGACAGTCCAATTATTCTTAAACTTCTTCTCTTTGATCTCTTTTCCAGGTTGTATTTGTTATGAGATACCTTAGATTTTCTTCTATTTCTTCCAGTCAGCCTTTTGACTTTGTTTTTGGTCTTTCTTGCTATCACATGAAGTTATTGATTTTTATTTGTTTCATTCTAAATTTCAAAGAGTGTGCTGCTTGGGCCAGATTTTGCACTTCTTTGGTGCCAAGCTGTTCACTTTCCAATTTCTTTCTTCCATAGCTCTCATTTCTGATTTTTTTCTCTGAGAACCTTTTAGAAGAAATTTATCTCTACTAGGAATTCTACTTGAGCTTGTGGCCAAGCTCTAAGGCAATGTTATTAAATATTTTAGGCACCTTAGAGCTATCTTCTGTTTGTATCTTGAGCATCCCTTACCACCATAATAATTCATTATAGTAAGATTCTTCTTTTTTTTGGTTGTTCATTCTTCCCACCTGTGACAAGGAAATCACTTTTAAAAGACTGATATATATTAATTTAAGGTCGCCAAGGAATTCAGCTATGTAATTCCTAAATGAAAACTCAAGTCAGCCATCAGCCTTTTATAGAGTTTAATTACAAACAGGAGGAAGAAAGGAATTAGAGATAGAGAGAGAGAGGGAGAGAGAAAGGGGAGAGAAGGGAATAGGGCTTAAATACCCCCTCTGTTTAGGCTGGGCCAAAAGGCCCAAGCCCTTAGATAGCTGAGGCAAAGAAAAGAGATCAGTCCCTATTACTCACGTGACCAAAATGGAGAAACAGTCTCAAAGGCCCCCACCTTCAGCTTCCTTCAGAGCAAGCTTCTCAGAGCACACTCCAACCACTCAGACCAACTCCTCAACTCACCACCCTGAGTCTTCAGACCCCCCTATCTTTAAGGAAACCATCCAAGTTCCCTCCCCTCAGTTCTCACATCTACCAATCACTGTCCATCAATTTCCCTGTGCCAATGGTGGCTCTAGCTTAACCCAGGACCGCCCAGAGGTCTCTGGCTTTGCACATGTCTGTTGAAGGTCATATTTTCAAATAATTAAATCTTTGATCCTTTGCTACAGCCCTTCCTAAATCCTGTTAACCTGAGTAGGGTAGAGATTGGAATAATTAAATTTTGATCTATGCTGCAGCCCTTCCTCAATCCTGTTAGGACTGAGTAGGGTGGAGATTGATTCCAAGTATCTCCATTGTATCAATTCTAAAATCAATCATGACTCAAAGAAATTCCTGTTCTATGCTTAAGCATAGGTCAAAGTCCTTTCCATTGTTCAGCAAAAGGTTTCTGTCCTAAAGTAATCTTAAGAAGGGAGGAGGAGGAAACTCTCATGCCAATGGGGTTCACATTCCAATAGCCAAGACCCACTATCAATAGGAAATTTTTCAAGTATGAAATTTCCCAATGGTGAAATTTCCAACATTTAAGTCTAAGAAATTTTGAGGTTTACACACCTACTTCCAAATTTTGAACTTCATGTTAGGGATAGGTTCTGCCACACTTCTGGAAGAGAAAGTGTCTAGGCTAATCCTTGTTACTGTTTTCTTGAGATATTGAGTGTTGTACTATTCTAGGATCTCAAGGGATGATCTAGGAATCTATAAGCTTTCAGCATTCCCAAAGTAAAATGAGCCAAAGCAAAGTCTTGCCTCATCCCTTGCTCTGAGCTCAAGTTCTTGAACTGGATTTTGGTCTGAGGAATAGCAGAATGATGTTATATCCTGGACCTTTAAAACCAGCTCATAAGCTCTGCTGGTTCAGAGCAACACAACTATAGGTTCCTCTTTGGTCTGAAATTCCTGCACCTCTGTAGCCTGGGCTAGATATTCGAACTGAGATCCCAGTCAGCTCCTGGAAGTCTGAGTCAAACTACTGCTACCTGCTTCTGAATTTCCACCTTTCTCTGTACATCATCTAGAATCTCCCTATCCTGAAACACTACTTCAGTGTATAGACCTCCATCTCAGGCCATCCTGAATCTGTTACCTAGAACTAGGTGACAAGACTGTCAGTTGGCACCTATTACAGCCCCAAGAGGGGCTGGGACCTCCCCTTAGTGTACAGCCTTCTCTTGTTGGATACTAGAATGTTCTGCACATGGTATGCCCCAGCCCAATCCAGTTTCCTGTGGCAGCAGACTTCTCTATCTCTCTATACCAACCTGGGCCAGAACAAAGGACTGATTTCTTTTCAATTTCCCCATCAGGATTGACTCTAATGCATTTTCTAGGTCTGTTTGGAGTAGTTGTGTGGAAAGGAATACACTTCTTCCTGCTACTTTGCTATCAATAATTTACAGCAAGGCATAGATGCCATATTCTTATCAAATTTCTGACTTACATAAAATCTAGGAGCAAATTAATATATTAGATGCAGAAATTTCAGATACAAAAATATCAGGTTGAACAATGAATCAAATAAATTAAATTGAAATTTAATAAGGAGATATATGTATATATACACCTGATATATACACATACACACATATCTTATACTTGGATTAAAAAAGCTATTAAATATAAAGAATATATATGTAGAGTTAATATATGTCACGATATGATCTTCCTGACTTCAAGATTCTCCATTCAGCCAGGATATTGTGCTACCCTTCTGCTTAAACCCTGAAGAAAGGAAAACTGAGATTCAATGTCACACCACTGACACATATTAACTTCAAAGCTTCATATATATTCTATGATAGCTAGGTATTCACACAAAAGTCAATTAGCTGCTTAGTGCCTCAAGCAAAAAGATTATAACATATGAGTTGAAAAGCTATATTGATGGAGATATCTTCAATACTGAAAGCTATCTATACTGATGAAATCATTGATCTGGACAAAAAAGCAAAACCTATAAGACAGAATATCTATTTTTTTATTTTTTAAAAATATTTTTCCATGTTTACATGATTCATTTTCTCCCTGTTCTCCATCCCATACCACCACACCCTGGAGCCAACAAATATCAATATTATTCATTTTTTCAGTGGAACAATCCATTTAAAACCAAAACTCCCAAACATATACCCACATAAACAAATAAGTCGCATGTTTTTCTCAAGATAGAATATTTATAAGATAAAAATTCATTTGAAAAAATGTTACTATTTTAGTGATCTGAAAATTGAGTATATGGCAGAAATGTTTGTGACATGGCTAGCAAATGAGCTAACGCAATCAGATATTACAAGAGAGACAGTGATAAACCAGAACATGCCTAAAAGAAAGTGAACAGGAAGGTTGAAAAGAAACCATGCTGCCTCAAAATATATTTCCTACCATCAAATGGCAATACAGACTATGGTCAGGTATGTCATACTGGAGGACTCATGCTTCCATGGGCTAGGATGCAACCAAAATACGCTATGATCCAATTTTCATACCTGATTTTTCACGATTCTATTTTTTAAGAGTTATGCAAACTACAGAATGCATACAAAGCAATTAACATACAACAGCCCTGGAAAGTATAAAATTCAAATGATCGTATCATCTTTTTTACTAATGAAGAAACTGAGGTTCAAAGATTAAGTGATTTTCCTAGGGTCACAAAGCTAGTAAATCTCAGAGCTGGGATATAAACCCAAGTTTTCAAAGTCCATCTTGAATTCCTACTTTACAATGCTACTTCTAAAAAAAAACCTTAAAATTATTATCTACTTACTTCCATCATGAGAAATGGAAGAAGAGCCACCTGGCAAAATTTTTGAACTGGCAGGGTCTGCAGAAAAAGCTGCCTGAGCCTGAAAGGGAAAAACAGAAATGCACAAAATTATAAATTGTTGTATATTAAGAATATCAGTTCTTATTGCATAGTAATCATTACCTCAAAGTAACTGAAAGCCTTACAAACTTTCAAAGAAAATTTCTTTGGGCCTAAATTCAAGAAAATATTAAGTACTCAACTTATAGTCTTATAAATTTTAACAAAGCTAAAACAAATTTTGGCATCTTAAACTAAACAAGAGTGAAGGGAATAGTCTAATTTTAAAAGATTAAGCAAATGATCAAAAGTATTATATATACTCTCTATTTTCTCATCCATTTATTTCATTATAAAATTTAACACCTAGTGAAATGATCCTTAAAACTCCATTTTAGAGGGGGCGAAGTCAAGATGGCGGCTTAGAAGCAGCAAAAGTTTAGACCTCTGAAAACCCTTCTTACCGATCACAAACTGAATGCTCTTGGAAACTGAAATTCAAACTTAACGGCAGGACAGAGGAGGGGAACCCTCCTTCTGGACTCAAATCAAAAGATACGCCCCCCCCCCAAAGCCAGAATCCAAGAACACTCGGGTTTAAGGGGAAGGCAGAGGGAAGATCCCAGGACCCCTCCCCCCCCAACCCAGAGGGCTGAGCCCCCAGCTACAGCGGGAACCTCTGGGTGGGCAAAGGTGCTGGTTTCGAGGGTCTACCTTGTGAGCAGTGGGGTGCCGGGCTCAAAGCTTCCAACATGGACAGCCGGGAGGAAGCCAGGGAGAGACAGGGGCCATGGCTGGGTCCTTCCATCTGGCTCCAGTCACACCATTGCCTCAGGGCATATCCAGACCAATCCAGTTGAACCTAATCCCATCAGGACTCCTCAGAGCTCAGGGAGGCCAGGACACCTCCCCCCCCAGAGTGTAGGGCCTCCTGCAAGGACAGGAACCTCGGGGTGGGCAAAAAGCACTAGGGAACCTTGCGGACAGTGGAGAAGCAGCTGGAGAGAACTGGAGAGAACCTGGGCGGCACAGCCTTCCAGGAGTCTTTGGCCTCAGAGCACATACAGCCCAACCCAGTTGAACTTAATCCGATCAAAAGCCTCCAGAGGACAGGGAAGCTAACATTCCTCCCCTAGAGACTGTACCAAGAGATCTGACAAAGCTCCAAGAGGAGAGACTGACAGCCCCAAAACCAAAAAAAATGAGAGGAGCAAGAGCACAGACAAATATGGGGAGCAAAGAAGGGGTAAATTCTTAAAACAACAGAAAAAGAAGAAAGAAATTACAATAGACAGCTTCTGCACAGGTAATGAGTAAAGAGCGAACGAAACAGAGGGGGAGGGATCAGCAAAGGAAAAATCAGAAATGCCAGCAAATTGGATACAGGCTTTGGAAGAACTCAAAATGCAATTCAAAACACAATTAAGAGAGGCTGAAGACAATTGGGAAAAGAACTTAAAAACTAAGATAAGTCATTTGGAAACAGAAAATAGTGTCTTGAAAGCCAAAATCAACCAGCTGGAAAATGAGGCAAAGGAGATGAAAAATGAGGCAAAGGAGATGAAAGATGAGGCGAAGAAGATGAAAGATGAGGAGAAGATGAAAGATGAGAAAAAGGAGATGAAAGATGAGGTAAAGAGGAAGAAAGATGACCTCCAAAGAAAATCAGACCAAAAGGAAAAGGACGACCAAAAAACTAAGGATGAAATACAGTCTTTAAGAACCAGAATACAACAACTAGAATCACGTGACCTCACAAAGCAGCAGGACAATATAAAACAAAACCAAAAGAATGAAAAAATTGAGGAAAATATGAAGCATCTTATTCACAAAACAGACATTTAGAAAATTGTTCAAGGATAGACAATTTAAGAATCATTGGTCTACCAGAAGGCCATGACAAAAGAAAAAGCCTGGATATTATTTTACAGGAAATTATTAAAGAAAACTGCCCCAATATCCTAGAACAAGAGGGAAAAGAGATTTAAAGAATCCACAGATCACCTCCTGTACTTAATCCCAGGAATGTTATAGCCAAATGCAAGAACTATCAGACCAAAGAAAAGATATTACAAGCTGCCAAGAAAAAGTCATTCAGATACCAAGGAACCACAGTGAGGATAACTCAGGATCTGGTTGCATCCACACTGAAAAAGAAAGGCATGGAATATCATATTCCGGAAAGCAAGGGAACTAGGTCTACAACCAAGAATCAACTACCCAGCAAAACTGACTATATTCTTACAGTGGAAAGTATGGTCATTCAACAAAATAGAAGAATTTCAAGAATTCGTAAATAAAAGACCAGACCTGAACAGAAAATTTGATGTCCAAGCACAGAACTCAAGAGAATCAACAAAAGGTAATTAAAAAAGAGGGAAAAAAGAAAAACAAAACAAAAAAATTTTAAGAGACTCAATACGTTAAAATGATATGTATCCCTATAAGAAAAGAGATCACTGGTAACTCTTAAAAACTGTTATTACCTGGACAGCAAAAAAAACAGTGACAAACTGTATAGGATGAAAGGACAAGACATAAATAGGTATATAGATATATGCATACAAAATACATACACACGAGTATGCATATATATATATATATACACACACACAAATGTACATAACTAGAGCTTAAAAACAGGTTAATATTAAAAGAAATGGGAAAAGAAAAAAGGGGGTAAATTTATATGTCACAAAGAAGCTCATGGTGGGAGGGGGAAGAACATCAATAAACTGGAAGGTTAAAGAGGTTGGATAGGAAATACTCAACTTTTACATGCTTTGAAATTGACTCAAAGAGGGAAAAACAATCCAATCTATTGGGGGCAGAGAATAGAATTGCACCTTATAGGGGAGTAGAAGGGTAACAAATGGTCTGGTGGGGAGGGAAGCAGTACAAAGGAGGGAGGGGGCAGGGGGTTAATTTTAGAAAGACTACAGGGAAAATAAGGGGGGGAATAAGAAGGAAGGGGGGTAGAAAGGGAAATAAAATAAGGGTGGGAACAAGGGGGACTGTTTAAAAGCAAAAATTGGTGTAGAAGGAAATAGTGAAAGAAGAAAAGGCAGGACCAGGAGCAGAAATCAAAATGCTGGGAAATACACAGCTAGTAATCATAACTCTGAATGTGAATGGAATGAACTCACCCATAAAACGCAAATGAATAGCAGAATGGATTAGAATCCAAAACTCTATCATATCCTGTCTACAAGAAACATACATGAGGAAGGTAGATACACATAGGGTGAAAGAGGGTGGAGCCAAATCTATTGGGTATCAACTGACAAAAAGAAGGCAGGAGTCGCAATCATGATATCCGACAAAGCCAAAGTAAAAATAAATCTAGTTAAAAGAGATAGGGAAGGTAATTACATCCTAAAAGGCAGTATAGATGGTGAGGAAATATCTGTACTCAACATGTATGCACAAAATGGCATAGCATTCAAATTTCTAAAGGAGAAACTACAGGAGCTCAAGGACGAAATAGATAGAAAAACTATACTAGTGGGAGACCTGAACCTTCCTCTATCAGAACTAGATAAATCAAACCAAAAAATAAATAAGAAAGAGGTAAGAGAAATGAATGAAATCTTAGAAAAATTAGAGTTAGTAGACATGTGGAGAAAAATAAATAGGGACAAAAAGGAATATACCTTCTTTTCTGCAGCACATGGTACATTCACAAAAATTGACCATGTATTAGGGTATAAAAACATTTTCAAACTAGTGCAAAAGAGTAGAAATAATAAATGCAACTTTCTCAGATCACAATGCAATGAAAATAATAATTAGTAAGGGAATATGGAGAGGTAAATCGAAATTGATTGGAAATTAACACGATTCTCCAAAACCAGTTAAAGAACAAATCATAGAAACAATTAATAACTTCATTGAAGAAAATGACAATGATGAGACATCCTTTCAAAACCTATGGGATCCAGCCAAAGCAGTACTCAGGGGATAATTTATATCCTTATGTTCATATATTAACAAATTAAGAAGGGCAGAGGTCAATGAATTGGGCATGCAAATTAAAAAATTAGAAAAGGAACAAATTAAAAACCCTCAGATGAAGACTAAATTAAAGATCCTAAAACTGAAAGGAGAAATTAATAAAATTGAAAGTAAAAGAACTATTGATTTAATGAATAAGACTAGAAGCTGGTACTTTGAAAAAACAAATAAAATAGACAAAGTACTAGTCAGTCTAATTAAAAAAAGGAAAGAAATAAACCAAATTGACAGTATCCAAAATGAAAAAGGAGACCTCACCTCTAATGAAGAGGAAATTAAGGCAATCATTAAAAACTACTATGCCCAATTATATGGCAACAAATATGGTAATCTAGGTGATACGGATGAATAGTTACAAAAATATAAATTGCCTAGACTAAAAGAGGAAGAAATAAATTACCTTAACAACCCCATATCAGAAAAAGAAATTGAACAAGCCATCAAAGAACTCCCTAAGAAAAAATCCCCAGGTCCAGATGGATTAACAAATGAATTCTATCAAACATTCAAAGTACAACTAATCCCAATATTATACAAACTATTTGACAGAATAAACAAAGAAGGAGTTCTACCAAATTCATTTTAAGACACAAACATGGTACTGATTCCAAAGCCAGCCAGGTCAAAAACAGAGAAAGAAAACTATAGACCAATCTCCCTAATGAATATACATGCAAAAATCTTAAATAGGATACTAGCAAAAAGACTCCAGCAAGTCATCACAATTGTCATCCACTATGACCAGGCAGGATTCATACCAGGAATGCAAGGAGGATTCAATATTAGGAAAACCATCCACATAATTGACCATATTAGCAAACAAACTGACAAAAATCACATGATTATCTCAATAGATGCAGAAAAAGCCTCTGATAAAATACATCACCCATTCCTATTGAAAACACTAGAAAGTATAGGAATAGAAGGGCCTTTCCTAAAAATAATAAACAGTATAAATCTAAAACCATCAGCAAACATCATCTGCAATGGGGATAAACTCGAAGCCTTCCCAATAAGATCAGGAGTAAAACAAGGAAGCCCATTATCACCTCTATTATTTAACATTGTACTAGAAACACTAGCAGTAGCAATTAGAGAAGAAAAAGAAATTGAAGATATTACAATTGTCAATGAAGGAGACCAAACTATTACTCTTGGCAGATGATATGAAGGTTTACTTAAGGAATCCTAGAGAATCAACCAAAAAGTTACTTGAAATAATCAACAAATTTAGCAAAGTTGCAGGATACAAAATAAACCCGCATAAGTCATCAGCATTTCTATATATCTCTAACCCATTTCAGCAACAAGAATTAGAAAGAGAAATACCATTTAAAATCACCCTAGACAATATAAAATACTTAGGAATCTATCTACCGAGACAAACACAGGAACTATATGAACACAACTACAAAACACTTTCCACACAGTTAAAACTAGATCTAAACAATTGGAAAAACACTGATTGCTCATGGGTGGGACAAGCTAACATAATAAAAATGACAATCCTACCCAAATTAATTTACTTATTTAGTGTCATACCCATTGAACTACCAAAAAATTTCTTTACTGAATTAGAAAAAAAACATAACAAAGTTCATCTGGAAGAACAAAGATCAAGGATATCCAGGGAAATCATGAAAAAAAAATGCAAAGGAAGGAGGACTTGCAGTCCCAGATCTCAAACTATACTATAAAGCAGTGGTTATCAAAACAATTCGGTACTGGCTAAGAAACAGAAAGGAGGATCAGTGGAATAGACTTGGCGTAAATGATCTCAGCAAGACAGTTTATGACAAACCCAAAGACCCCAGATTTTGGGACAAAAATCCATTATTTGATAAAAACTGCTGGGAAAATTGGAAGACAGTGTGGGAGAGATTAAGTTTGGATCAACACCTCACATCCTACACCAAGATAAATTCAGAATGGGTGAATGACTTGAACATAAAGAAGGAAACTATAAGTAAATTAGGTGAACACCGAATAGTATACATGTCAGACCTTTGGGAAGGGAAAGATTTTAAAACCAAGCAAGACTTAGAAGAGTCACAAAATGTAAAATAATAATTTTGACTACATCAAATTAAAAAGTTTTTGTACAAAAAAACCGAATGTAACTAAAATCAGAAGGGAAGCAACAAATTCAGAAACAATCTTCATAAAAACCTCTGACAAAGGTTTACTCAAATTTACAAAGAGCTAAATGAATTGTACAAAAAATCAAGCCACTCTCCAATTGACAAATGGGCAAGGGACATGAATAGGCAGTTTTCAGCCAAAGAAATCAAAACTATTAATAAGCACATGAAAAAGTGTTCTACATCTCTTATAATCAGAGAGATGCAAATCAAAACAACTCTGAGGAATCACCTCACACCTAGCAGATTGGCTAACATGACAGCTATGGAAAGTAATGAATGCTAGAGGGGATGTGGCAAAGTAGGGACACTAATTCATTGCTGGTGGAGTTGTGAATTGATCCAATCATTCTGGAGGGCAATTTGGAACTATGCCCAAAGGGCGATAAAAGACTGTCTGCCCTTTGATCCAGCCATAGCACTGCTGGGTTTGTACCCCAAAGAGACAATAAGGAAAAAGACTTGTACAAGAATATTCATAGCTGCACTCTTTGTGGTGGCCAAAAATTGGAAAATGAGGGGACGCCCTCCAATTGGGGAATGGCTGAACAAATTGTGGTATGTGTTGGTGATGGAATACTATTTTGCTCAAAGGGATAATAAAGTGGAGGAATTCCATGGGGACTAGAACAACCTCCAGGAAGTGATGCAGAGCAAAAGGAGCAGAACCAGGAAAACATTGTACACAGAGACTGATACACTGTGATACAATCGAAGGTAATGGACTTCTCCATTAGTGTCATTGCAATGTCCCTGAACAACAATGCAGGGATCTAAAAAACACTATCCACAAGCAGAGGATAAACTGTGGGAGTAAAAACACCGATGAAAAGCAACTGCTTGACTATAGGGGTTGAGGGGATATGATTGAGGAGAGACTCTAAACGAACACTCTAATGCAAATACCAACAACATGGAAATGGGTTCGAATCAAGGACACATGTGATACCCAGTGGAATCGCGCATCAGCTATGGGAGAGGTGGTGGGAGGGGTTGGGGGAGGAAAAGAAAATGATCTTTGTTTCCAATGAATAATGTTTGGAAATGACCAAATAAAATAATGTTTAAAAAAAATCCATTTTAGATATCTCAGAGCAATAAAGTAGATTTTATTGACCTCACCTGATCCAACTCTTATGACTACCATTCTGTGACATGCTCATGGGAAAAATATTTCTCCCCCTTCTGTACATGCACTGAGACCTGGCACTTCCCATCTACAAAAGGATGAAGTCTTTATAACAACTAGAACTATTCCAAAGTGAAAAGCATTGTTTCTCAATGAAGGTCTACAAGCAACCACTTGTCAGGTGTGTTACTTGGAAAATTATTTGGGGATTCCAAGAGTTGAACAAGAGAATCATTAAGAACTCTCTACTGACCCTACTCAGCTAAAGTAGAAAACAGCTTCATTGAATCAGAATAAATGTAAATGACTTTAAAAAACAGAATAAATAGATGCAGGTAATTTCACATAAATGTTCTATATAGAGGCATTAAACTTTCAAAAGCTATGTGAGAAGAATCAGTTTCACAGAAGCACATTTTAATTTGCATCTCAAGACATCAGATAAACAGCTTTGCAGCACTGGCCCAGTGGTAAGTAAGGAAGGACGAGGGAGTAAAAATACTACTTTGGTATTTTTAATCCAACATTTCTTATTTTCCATTTGTAACCAGAATATTTATAGTAATCCCCTTCATCCTCCATCCCCCACCTTTCCAACAAAAATAAGAAAGCAAAAGAATAATATATTTAAATATACCTGAATTACTTTATCTACCTTCAGGTCTTCGAGTGATGGATACAAAGACATTTTTGCAGGATTTTACTAAAAAGAGAAGAAAAAAATGTTAAAACACCTCCAAATTCAAAGACTTGGAAAAGCCTTTAAAAGTAATATTTGGGGTTATTTTTAAGTCTTGTGTATAAAAAAAGAAATAGTGAAATGTGAATCTTAAAATTGCTCAGACTATAGCTTAGAAGATTTGGTAAAGCTATTTCCCTATTGTAACAATTGAGGTACTTGGTCAGGAATGTATTGAGAACTTTTAAAATTACTCCACCCTACTCAGACAGTGCCTATGGGGAAGATAAAGTTGCAAACTCCTGATTAAACAATGAAAAGTCCCTAACTTATACTTATAGTGAAGCAAAACCCTTAAGCTAGGTGGTCTATTTTTAGATCTAATACAAAAGGGTGATAAGTACCTATAAAGGCTAAATTAATCACTAAAAGGTCAAGCAACTTACAAAAGGCAAGCTTAACAAGAGGTGTGAAATACTCGGAGGGTTTTTCTAACCAGAGAAGGTGAAAACCAAATAAGATGAGAACTAAGAATGGGCAGTCCTGGGAAAAAGAGTCTACTGTGATAGGTAGACATGAAAATTTAGGGGAAGTGACATAAGAGAAAAATCTCTTTAAAAGGAACCGAAGGAACAAGTTCAGGGAAATTGAATTCAGTTAAAATTTGAATTCATTTTAGAGGCTAATTTCAGTTAGGAGTGGAAGAACCCAGCTTGAAGATGATCTTGTGGTGAGCGATAAAGACTGACACTCTCTCCCTTAGGTTCAGAACTAGGCCATTTTGGCCTAAGCCCTTTCCTACTGCTTGGCTACTCTCTCTCTCTTTCTCTCTCTCCTTCCCTTAATTCCTTCATTTGTATTTATTAACATCTCCATAAAACCCAGCTAACTTGGGTATTTTCAAATTTGGGAATTTTCCCATGGCGACCACTTAATTTTAGATTATTAAATCAAGACACTAAAAATTATCTTTACAGTTTGGCCTAAATCTTTATAGTTTTGGCAATTCACAGTCTTAGCAAACCATATTTTCACGGTTACAGAAGCCTCGTGTTCCTATCATGGTCACAATAAGATATTTAATAGTTATATTTAATAATTTAAGTTACATTTAAAAATGGATCAAATGATGAAAGAATATGAACATACAACTCACAACCCAGGTTGTTGTTGCTTTTTATAACTAAGTTATATATATAACATGAAATATTTTAATATTGTATTATTATTTTAGGTCTTTTATATGGAAAAGGCAATATAGTAACATGAGTAGACAGCACTGATATCAGAAAGACCTGGATTCAAGTCCTACTTTATCACATCCTGGCTTTTTGACCTTGGGAAAGTCAGTTAATTTCTAAATCTTCTTAAGAAGTCTCTAATATAAATTGCATGATGTTTGTTAACATGTATTGGATTCTATACCAATAGAATCAAAGGTTAGGAACAAACTTTTCTGATCACTCCTAAACTTACACAATTCTGTCATATTGTTTTGGATTTAGAATGACAGACCACTGGCCATGGAAGCTTATAGTTTTACTCCTTCATTTTCCAAGCGAGGAAACTAAAGTCCATAAAGATTAAGAGAATAATCCAAGGTGTCTCTGGCTTACCGTCACCAACACATCTGTGACCTTGGGCAAGTCTATTTAGCTCTCTGGACCTTAGTTTCCTCATCTGTAAAATAAAAGGGTTAGAGAATGTGGTCTATGGGGTTTCTTTTATCACTAATGTTCTAATCTAAAATAATATTGTAAACATGCCACAAAATGCCTGTGTAAACACATAGTACCTGGGAATTATTAAAGAACTCCATTTTTTTTTTTGGCTGAAATTTGATATGGATACCATGAAGATTGGCAACTGCTTGAAAAGTAACCCAGGAGTTCTCATTACATTCATGTAGACTAGAACTAACTGAAGGGGAATTAAATGAAGGAATAAAAAAGTCTGGTGAATGAGAGTTAAACAATATGAACTGGGAAAATAAAATGAGGTCCCACCCAAACACTTCTATTTAATTGAAAAGCATTAATTTCCCAACCTATCCAGTAATATGTAGAACATTAAAAAGGAAAGACAAGATAGCAGCTTGTTACAAGGCTGTTTCTATCAGAACTCCATAAAAAGATAACTAGCATATGACAATTTGCTATTGAACTTATTTTGCTGAATGTAATACAAAGTGGTTTATCTCTAGGGTTCTTAACCATTTTTGTAACATGGATCCCTTTGTCATTCTGATAAAATCCATGGACTTTCTCAAGATGTTTTTAAATGCATAACATTAGAAAAGAAAACAATTATACATAGAAATAAAATTGCTTAAAATTTTTTTTTAAATCCATGGTGTCCAGCAAAGAACCCCTGCTCTAGAGAACACCTATGGAAAAGATAAGTTCAAAGAATGGAATCAAAATGTCTTCTATAAGCAACATCCATATGAACTTGAAAAACAATGTCAACTAAAGAAGTGGGGAACAAAGTTTAATAATAAAAATTTATGTACACAGAGAAGTTTATGATAGTAATTCTGGATCAAGTCATCTTGTCATCAGGAAATACAGATGAATTATTCTTCAAGGGCTTGGACTTACTAATCAATGCAGGTTATGCAAAGAAAGAAATTGTGCCACCCATCACAATGGGTTCCAACAATTTACTACCTACCACAAAACTTGGCAAGACTCAAATTAGTAACTATTAGAGAATCCCCACACTACAGACATAGGCCTCAAAATGCCCTTAAGAATTCAACATATGAAATACGTTGGAAAAGCAGCATTGACCACAATCTGGGAAAAAAATTAATCCATCAGAACATTTTAAAGATGCCACCATACATTTTACTTCTAAGCTATGTGGAATGAAAAGCTTTCACAAGATAAATACTTGTGGAAGAAATTAAAACCATGTAGGAATGAGATAAGGGACATGGTATATATATCCAGTCTGATAGATTTCAGTTGTTCTGAAGATAAGTGAGTCTACAGAAGATGACTTTACATCCCAGAACTTTTATTCACCTTCAAAAAAGGAATATTTTATCCATTTGTGAAAATCAATAGAACAATGAGATTACCAAGACATCTCTTTGACAAACCTAATAAAAAAAATGAAAATAAGTATAAGCAGCTGACATATATGAAGAACTTATGCAACTGGATATCAATATAGCTGAATCCACAAAATGTTACCACTTACCACCACCACTCAACATAAAAAGTTCATATAATACCAGAGGGATTTACTGAAGCTCCAGTTTTAGGAAAGCTCACATAGATTTAGTTACCATCTTCTTCAAATCTACCTGTTGTTCAATTATTTAGTTGTGCCCAACTCTGTCACCTTGTGGACCATACTGTCTATGGAGTTTTCTTGGCAAAGAGACTAGAAAGGTTTGCTATTTCCTTCTCCGGTGGATTAAGGCAAACAAATGTTAAGTGACTTGTCTAGGGTCACATTACTACTTCAGTATCTGAAGTGACATTTAAATCCAGGTCTTCCTGAGTCCAAGCCCAATGTTCTATTCTCCTGGGCCATCTAGCCTGCCCCAATTTCTCTGCTAACTTCCAATATCATATCTTCTAACTACCTTTCAATTACCTCTGGATGTTCTGTAAAAATCTTAAATTCAATGTTCAAGATGGAACTCATCTTCTTTCCCCCAACCTCTCCCTACTACTACTGTATTACTGTAGAGGGAAACACCATCTTTCCATCCCCCAATCTTACAACCTAGGAGTCATCCTGCATTCTTCACTACATTTCCAAGTTCTGCAGAACTCACCTTTGCAGCATCTGTCTCATATACTCCTTTCTCTCCTCTCTTGTGTGGGTCTTCATCACCAACTGCCTGGACTACTGAATTAGCCTGCTGGTAGATCTGCCTGCCTCAAGTCTCTCCCCACTTTAATCCATACTCCATTAGCCACTGAAATGGTTTGCCTAAAGCCTAGTTCTGACCATGTCACTATCCTACTTAATAAATTCCAAGAGCTCCCCTACAACCTTAAGGATTAAATACAAAGTCCTGTTTGGTTTTCAAAACTCTTCATAACCTAACCCTTTAACATTTTACTCTTCAATCTAATGAGGGTTCTCCTTACTGTTCCAAGAGCAAGCCACTCTATGGCTCTAGGAGTGTTCTCTGGCTATCTCCCACATTGGGAAAGCTTTCTCTCCCTAACACCACCTACTGGCTTCCCTGAAGTCCCAAATAAATCTTCTACAAGAAGCCTTTCCAACACATCTCAATTCTAATGCTTGTCCTCTCTTCATTATATTCTATTCCTGGAGTTTGTTTGAACAAAGCTGTTTGCTTGTCTGTGCCCCATTAGGTAGTAAACTCCTTGAAGACAGGAACTATCATTTGTCTCTGTATCCCCAGAGCTCAGCACAGTGCCAGCATGTAGTAAGCACTTCATATTTACTGACCAATTTATGCAGCTCAGATGAGAAGCAGCCTGGTAGTTCAAAAGGAACTCCAAATTGGTCATACTCTTTATATCTTTAGGTCTCAATTTTCTCATTTGTAAAAAAAAAGATAAAAATGAAGATAGTTATTTAAACTACCAACAACATCTGGTTCTTCTAAGGAAAGCATTTGTAAACCATCAAGTGCTTTATAAATTAAAGTCTGTGTTATAATTTGTTGTCTCTAAACCTTCCATTTATTCACTCATTCGACCAGTGAACTTTATGAATTATATGCCCGCTAGGTAGGATTCTCCCCCCCCCCCAACTTTTGATTTCATTGATTTAAGGAGCACAGGTGAGACACTTCTACTACCAAGGTAGAACAGCACATGGGCTTCAACTAGTCTTAAGAGTTACCTAAGGGTACACAGAGGTTAAAGGATAGGACCAGAGTTACATTAAATGTTCGCAGTGGCCCTGCTAGGTTTGATCCACAAACAACAGGGGCACCCCCTACCCCCTTTTCAGGTCCTTTTTGTTGTCGCCTCCAATTAGACTGTAACTTTCTTGAGGGCAGGTACTATCTTTTTCTTATTTATATCCTCAGGGCTTAGCACAGTGCCTAGAACATAGTATGTGCTTAATGTTTATAAAACTGAACTGAACCTACCCTTAAGGATAAAACAGGCAGCCCCAAAATCATACAAAACAAATAAAAATTATAACATTCAAATGACACAAGAAAATTTCTGGCTCTGGCTGAGGTTTCTTATTGACATTGTGTAAGACTGTAATGGAAAAGACACTGGCTCAGATTTCTTGCCTCTACTATGATAAAAGGGCACTTCCCTCAAATCTCTATTCTGAACTTCCTGTCATTGTTCCTGGAAACTAGAAGGTCACAACATCTGCAGAATCAAAGCTGGGAAACAAGCCATGTGCCCTTATTTTCCCTATTCTGTTATTTATTTTTTCCCTACTGCTTTCAGGAAAATTGCATTTTTCTATGCTACTTATATATTCACCTATATAATACCCCATGTGGACCCTCTCCTTTCCATTATCCCTGCAATCACCCTAGTTCAGGTCTATGTTATTATACAAGTGTATGTATATTAAACTTAGCCTCCCTGCCTCCATTCTAGCTTCTTTCCACTTCTTCATTCCTGCTGCCAAAGTAATCTTTTAAATATCCCTCTGATCCGAATATGAATATCGGAGGGTCGTCTGCGCAGGCGGGGGGGGCGGGACACGGCGTTGATGACGTAACTGGTTGCTCCATTCCCTGATTTCTCCCTTCCCTGAGGATCGGTTGCTGGGAGGAAACCGTGACTCAACTCTTCAATGGCTTGCTAATGCCCATACAGTATAAACTACTGATTTTGGCATTCAAAGCCCTCCAAACTCTTGTTCCAATCTTTCCAGCCTTATTTCACATCTCAATCTGTTCTTGTTCTCTGTATTTCACAAATCTAAATCCTCAATCTGTATGAGTTTTTGTTTTTTTAATGTGATACCCCTCCATGTCTTGGTTTCTCTCCTCCATTTGCCTATTAAAGTTCTCTTTTCTTCTTAAAGGTTCAACTTGATTTCTCTGTTTCCCATTCCCCCTCACCCCTCAATTCTCCCTTGTATAAATTTCTTAGTACTTTGCCTGAACCTCTACTTTTGCACCTTTCCCCTTGTATTTTCCTTGAATATTTTTATATAATTTTCTCTTCCCTACACGTTCATTATATTATGAAGGACCTTTCTCATATTTATTTATATTTTTCCTTCATCTGAATGTCTTTCATATAATAGGTACTTAATAATTTTGAAATTAAATAAAAACAAAGGGCAGCTAGGTGGATCGGTGGATAGAAAGCCAGGTCTGGAGTCAATTCTGAGGCAAAAGGGTTTGTTGTTGTTTTTTAAAGAAAAGAAAGAATGAAATTAATTGAAAACCAAAGTCCAGTCTTAATCTGAAAAACTGATGATGAAGCCTACTCTCCTCTTGGTAAAAAAGTAATAGACTATGTTGAGTACTGCTACATAGGCTACCAGTCACTATATTGTTTTGTTTTACTTGACTTTCTTTGTTATGTCCAGTTGGGGATCTATCTGGAGGAATTGACAGAAAGTAGTTGTGGCAAAATGGGCAAAAACAATAGATTTTTAAAAATTCAAAATATTTTAAGAGTATTAAATGAACCTTCCTACCAATCCCAGAAACATTCCTTTTGTAATATCTCTTTGGCATTTAACTGAACAAATGCCTCACCTCACCCCACCCCAAAAAAACTTCTTACCTTACAATCTTTAATCAACACTAAGTATTAGTTCCAAGGCAGAAGAGTGGTAAGGGCTAGGCAATTGAGTTTAACTGGCTTGCCCAGGATCACACAACTAGGAAATCTGAGGTCAAATTTGAACCCAGGATCCCCTGTCTCCAGGGTTGGCTCTCTATCCACTGAGCCACCTAGACACCCCAAACGACTGCTATTCTTAATATTTATGTTCTAGGATTTGATTCCTTTGACATTCATTTCACAAAATTGCTAAATACAGAAGAGGGACCTAACATTTTTCTTGGATTCTTCTTCTACTTAACTACAACTAGCATGTGAACCATATAATTAAAGGTGATCATCAGGAAAAATTTTCCATTAATATCCAAGAAATCTTCAATATTGACATATGTTCACATAATAAAAACATTAAGATAGCTGCATATGAACCAAGAAGAAAAATAGTAAAGCAAGATATTAAGGAAGATGGGAGGGCATGACCTTCCTTCTTAGAACAAAAGCCTAAAAAGAAAAGGATCATATTGCTGGAAATAACCTCTGAAGTCATTAGTTCAATCCTTCCCTTTTATAATTAAGGAAAGTGAAGTACAGGGAAGCTAATTAGTTTGTCCCTGGTCACACAGGTACTAAGTATATGAGGTATCAAAAGTCATGTCTTCTGACCCCAAAGTCAAGAGTTCTCTGACTGTATCCAAAAAACATTTTCTTATCCATTTGTCTATTACTCTGAAAAAATTACTTTTGTGGAACATTAATTCAAATTAATGTTCCACAAAAGTAATTTTTCTTAAAACCAGTGGAAAGACAGCATGGTAGAGTAGAAAACAGTGGTAGAATTAGAAGTCCTGAGTTCAAATCCTAACTCTAGCACTTACTAGCTGTATGATCAGGGCAAAACACTTCATAACTCTTTGGGCCTCCATTTCCTTATCTTTATTCCCTTTCAGCTCATTAGTCATCCTAAGTCAAGACACTTAACTTCTCTGTATCTGTCTCATAATAGGCAAAATGATGAGGTTATACTAGAATCATTTCCTTTTCAAGCTCAAGATATCTGATCCTATTCATTTCAGACTATTGTTTTAAGAACTTAATACCTTCAGGTGCTTCAACCTAGCACTGTTACCCGTGTTTTTCTTACATAGATAAATGTCAACATTTATCATAGACAAAAACCTAAATGTTTGTGAGTCTCAGTTTGCTCATCTATAAAATGGCAATAACTGTACCTGCTTCAAAAGATTGTTGGGAAACTCAAATGAGAATGTAAAGAGCTTTGCAAATCCTAGAGCAGAAGAGAAATGTCAGTTATGTTTAAAGATAAGGAAACTGAGGCCCAGAAAAGTTAAATGGCTTTCTTATACTTACAAAGTAACCAAGAACATATAAGAATATAGATCTCACCTACCCAATTTTGTCAAAAATCTAATGGGTAAGTCAACTTTTAACGAATTTATTAACACAATACAAGCAACTACCTATTATTATTAGGCTCTTATCATTTTGGTCACCAGTTTTGTCTTCTTTCTAGCAACATCTAAAAGAAGACCAGAAAGTAACTGCCAACATTTAGGTTAGATGACAATTTTATAGTTATTGAATAACCTTTTTGAAATGTTTGATGAATTTTCTTATTTTTATACTACCTTCTTTGTAATATGCAACTCAAATATCTTGCAAAACTATCAAGTTCTGGTAACTGATGAATTATGAAGTCACTATTTTTACATTTATATTTCTAGGCTCCAAAGAAAAAGTGAAGTGATTAGCCAAAACTGAACATAAGGTAAAAGGGAACCCTAAATCACTGAGTAGAACTAATAGCAAAAGTGCACTTGAAGCACTTCTAAAAATTCAACTCAAACTATGCACCAGGAACTGTGCTAATAACTGTCATGGATGGCCATTTAAATTTTTTTTTCCTTTTAGTCACTAGTATTCTGTTCCCTCAGGTAGAGCCGAGCAGAAAAAAATACACATTAGAATTTGGTACAAAATATGTCCCAAATCTTAGAATTTTGAAATAATGCTGTAAAGTTCTGTCAAAACTTAAGTTTATGTGAAAAGTTTGCGTTATAACAAAGCCCTTATATAATTTAATTAAATAAACACTTATTAAGTGCCTACTATGGGGGCAGGCATTGTGTTATACTATCCAGTGAAAACAGCAGCAATTTTTACCCATATAAGTAAAATGTCGTCACTTTCCCCTTTTATTAGAAAGGAAATGAGAGGAAAGCTCTGAGTCACCAGGTCTCTCGGAGTTCTTGGCTTTTTTTACCCACACCCAACAGTGTTTTCCATTGGATCCACCTTCTCCAGAAATAAAGGTTTTTGCAGTGAAGGAATGCTTATGCAATCTCCACGTCCAAGGAGGAAGCCTACGGAACTAAGCTTAGCCCAGTAAGCAAACAGCTCCCCCCACCCCAAACCCGAGACACCCAGCTAACTCTAACGCAGCGACGCCCCATAAGGGTAGGCGGAGCAAAGCCAAGTCGCTACAACTCGCGAACCTTTTGGGGTTTTTTAGTTTTTGTCTTTCTGGAGTGTGAATTCCCTCTAGGCCTCCAGCACATAACGGGGAATCCGAGGGAAGGCGCCCCAAGGTCCCCCTGTCCGGGGAATGCGGTCAGTGCAGCCCCAGCGTCCAGACAGGCGAGAGCGCGTCCCCAAACCTTCCTTTCCGGACTTTGGCCGGGCCGGACCGGGGTCGCAGGGGCTCCCTGCGTCCAGTCTCCCAAGGCCCGAGCCCTGTGGGGCTTCTCGAACCTAGGGTGCGCTCCAAGATGCCCCCATTCCGACCAGCTGTTAGCGGCACCTGGAAGTAGAGGGGAGAGCCCACGAGTAGCCTCCGCCCTGCCTACCCCGCTCTGGGGGTTTGGCTGAGCCCCAACTGCGTCCCTCAAGTTCCCATTCTCTCCACTGCGTCTGAGGTAGGGGAACGTCCTCCCATTCCACCCCACAAAAAGCCACTGCTCACCTGAGCCTTGCGGGCTGTTTCCTCCCAAGGGCCTCGACGGTTTCCTCCCAGCAACGGTTCTCCGATCCTCAGGGAAGGGAGAAGTCAAGGAATGGAGCAACCAGTTACGTCATCAACGCCGTGTCCCGCCCCCCGCCTGCGCAGACGACCCTCCGATATTCATATTCGGGTCAGGTGACGCTCTCCTCTCTTGATCTCGCCCGCCCTTCAGGTTGCCAAGACAACGGCGGGGCTGGGCTACTCAGCGCTCTGAGACTGAGAGGAAGAAGGGGATGTGGTTTGAGATTAAACCGAAGGCCCTTCTGTTCAACTCTTCTGCTCTTATCCTTCCGCCCCCACAGGACAGTGGAAACCATGGGCAACCCACAATGAGCAAAGGACACAGATTTCACTTGCAGTCATGCCCACGTACCCCTCTCCATCCTTAGGTTAGCACAATGTTTGGCACATAGTAGGTGCTTATAGGTACCGGGCTCTCTCTCCTCAGCTTTATGCTTTTGACCATCCTGGCTTCCTTGGAGTCCCAGGTAAAATCTCACCTTCCACTGGAAACCTTCCCTAACCCGTTTAATTTCAGGGCTTTCCCTCTTTAATTATTTCCTATTTGCCCTGTATAAACTTGCTGTGTTATCTCCCCGTTAGACTGTAAGCAACTTCAGGGCAAGAGCTGTTTTGCCTTTTTTTTTTAAACCCTTACCTTCCGTTTTGGAGTCTATACTAATAAGTGTCCTAGGCCACATTTGAACCAGGACCTCCCGTCCCTGGGCTGGCTCTTAATCCACTCATCTACCCAGCTCCCCCTTTTTGCCTTTTTTTGTACCTTTAAGGCTTAGCACTGTGCCTAGAGCTTAATAAATGTTTATTCAATCATTTGCATATTGTCGACTCTTATTAGATTGTAAACTGTTTGATGGTGGAGACTGGCTTTTGCCTCTTTTTGTGTCCTCAGCACAGGAGTGCCTGACCACATAGCAGGCCTTAATATATGTTTACTGATTTAAATTTAATCAAATCCTTATATCCCCCTTCCCCATTCATTGCCTACCTACTTAACACTGGGATCCTCAGAGCTCCATCTGAAAAAAAGGACTCTGGGTTAAGTGCCTCCCTGTCTAAATACTAATCATTAATCAATTGTTAAATGTAAATTGTACTTACATATTAATCAATGAATTTTCTATCTATATAATTCCTTTATAATTATAAATCAAATATGAACGGAATAAGCTGAGCAGGAGGTGATTTATGAACCCCTGGGTCAATTGATCACCTACCTGCTCCCCAGATGCAATTTTAGAAGTGATGGATTTGAAACGATGAAAAGGTACAGCCTCTTCAGACATTGGGCAGTCCCAATTGCAGGTTTTAATGGTATTCCCTCTTCAGGCTTTGAATAGCCTATTTAGATATGAAAAGGTCAGAAAAATAGGTTAAAGTTTGGAAAAGAAAATGGTGCATGTTTCTCTACTTAACAATAATAATGAGGTAGCATTTATGTAGATTTACAAAGCACTTTACAAGTTCTCTTCGATTTTCTCAGCTCTATGGAGATAAATGCTTTTATTATTCCCATTTTTCAGATGAGAAAAGTGAGACTGAGACAAGCTGAGGAAATTTGCTCAAGGTCACATAGTCTACTCATTGATTTAGACAAATAGGAAGAGGTGAGAGATTAAAGTGAAAGACCTAACCCTGCTAGCAACCATTTGAGTCATGTCCTAAAGAGAGCCAGTTATGGAGAAAGGAAAGGATCCCACCCCCTCCATGCCCACTCTACCTTATGGGATTGTAATGTCTTTTTGAATCCAAAACTCATAGCAATGTTGGGTGGTATGGAGTCTGTGTAAAGAGGAATTTTCTGGCATCTGGTGACCCCAAAACTGAGCCTTCTGTGGATTCTACAGTATAGATTCCAATTCTATCCCAAACTGCATGCCTGTACCAAGATTTTAAGCTGAGTCTAAAGGCAAAAATAGTGGAGACTACTGCAAAAAATCAGAACCTTGGAGTATCACTCTGGGCTTAAGGGACCCAGAAGAGCAGTTTATTAAAAAAGTGTTTATTAAAAAACTGTGTTCCTTGAGAGACAACTCATAGTAATTCTATAAAGACATGGGAAATCTATAACACCATAAATATTGGTTGCTGTGGCCACTTAGGGTACCTATTTGTGTTCCATTCTATTTGAAAAATTTACACACTGGCGTTGTATATATTTGTGTAGGAATGTGCCCCAGGCTTACGGGAGATATATTTTGTTGCTACTGTTTAACTCTGCTATTTGAGGTAATCGCTTTATGTTCTTGTTGTATCCTTTGACTGGCTTTTGGGAAGCAAATATCAGTAGAGGCTCTCAAGGTAGAAAGTTAGGAGCATAGACCCATAAAATATCTTGAACTTGGGGGAGTTACTCCTCAGTGATTTCAGTCTATGAGTACTTTTTGAAGGAACAGACCAGAAGGAATGCTGCAGTATGGGGGCTCAGCCAGGGTCCTTTTTGGCTATCTTATGAATTTGCAGAAACCTATTGAGAAGATTCTTTTTTATTTCAACCATCACTAAAAAACACATAAAACATAAAAGAATTATACCAATAACTTACACATTACTCTTTCTTCAAAGGTAAAGATAACTTCATGGAATAGCTGAAACACATATTCTGTTTGCATCCCACACTTGCACTGACTGAGCTGCTTACAACAACCAAGGCATGGCTTAGGCAGTCTAAGTCATGCCAGTAGCAGCATATTCTCAGAACTGCTGCTTATTTCTCTTTCAAAACCTATTGATGACCGAGAAGCACTTCCCACTGGCTAGCTATCACTCAACCCAGTGACTCAGCATTTTTATTTCTTGAGATTATAGCTAGGACTAGAAATGTCCATTTCTCAGACTCACTGGTTTATAGTACATACTTAGTGGTGAAAACAAAAAGCAGAAGGTGATCAAGGACTCAGACTCACTTAGGCAAGCTCCATGTTCTTGTTGCCATATGATGATAGCCACCATTGCCACTAGGGAGGAGGAAGAAAGAAATATTTTCCTCTCCTTCCCCTTGCTGGCAGTACAAAGAACAAGCCCTGGAAAAGTCCTAAAAACGATGGTAAATTATTTCTCCTCAGCTTCTCTTAAAGCCTACCAAGTATAAAGCCCCTCCTGACTCTAAACAATCAACTTTGACTCAATCTCCATCATTGTAGCTACAGTTTCTCAATAAAACATATATCTTTCAGAAATAGATTAGAGCATATATCCTGCAGAAAGGAAACAGAGCATCTGCCTAATTCCATAGGAGTTACCCTGGTCTGGTCTAACAGATAAGAGGGTTTCTCTAGAAACTCATTTTTTTTAAATTAAGAATATTTTCCCACAATTCCATGAATCATGTTCTTTCCCTCCCCTTTTCCTTCCCCCCCTGCTCATAGCCAACAAGCAATTCCACTAGGTTTTTACGTGTATCATTGATCAAGACCTATTTCCATATTATTAATATTTGCAATATTAATTAATGCAATGGATCATTTAGAGTCTACATCCCCTGTCATGTCCCCACTGAATCCATACTCATTTCATGAATAATTATCATTAACATTTACTACCTAGCCTTTGAATATGTCTAAATTATCCAATATGGAGCTCACACAGTTGCCTACCACAGGAGTGGGATAGCCTCCTCTGACTGACTATCTGAGTCTTAAAAATCTTCACTCTCTGCCTTCTTTTGACCATGCTCCCAGCTGCTACTTCCAGCCCTTGCTCTTCCTTTTTAACCTTGGTCCCAAGACAGGCCTGGGTGTGTTTGTTTATGTTTTGTGTTGTTAGCTTCAGTTTCAGGTTCTGGAAGTGATTCCCACAGGACCAAGAGTTCAAGCTATGATAACCTAGGAGGCAGGATTGCAGGGGGAGATTGTGCCACCAGACCCCCTAGCAGGGAGAAACCCTTAGTAATACAGGGTGCCTGGAACTGGATGGAACCCACCCAAGAGGAACATTTGGTCTCAGATCTGTAACTCTAAAAGATCCAATCTAAATTATAAACCTAATCCCATTCCCCATTCCAGAGACTGAGGTGGTACAGAGCAGGTGGTGCAGAGCAAGTTATGTATCCCAGATGGTGGAGGGAGTAAGGAGTATGTATATTAGTGAAGTCAATATTCCTTTTTGTAAAAGCTCCAATGAGATACACATTTATTCAAAGTTTTGAGAATTAAGATTTTTTGACAAAGTACCTGAAACACTCATACTGGAACACAATTGTAGTTATTATTCTATAGGTTTCTGACTTCATTTTATTACTAACTACTAAAAAGTTAATTATTTGCAGGTCACTTGATCTGTTAGATTTTATAGCTGCTTTCTTCTTGTCATATGATAACAAACCACTGTTTTCCCATATGATGACAATCCTTCTTAAAAAGATTATTTTTTTTCCACATACAATTTTATTTCTAAAGAGATGTGAGCAATTTCCTGTAGGACCGTGAAACCGCTATTCCTCAGCTGACTTGCATGCAACAAATTTGCTTACATGAATACAAGTTGTTTCTCATGTTCAATGATGAATAATTTCCTGGAAAGTTGTATACAAAGCATTTTTTAAAACCCTTACTTTCTGTTTTAGATATTGATTCCAAAGTAGAGGAGTTATAAGGGCTAGGCAACTGGGATCAAATAACTTACCCAGGTCACAGAACTAGAAAGGGCCTGAGATCAGATTTAAACCCAGGCACTTCCATCTTCAGGTCTTGCTCTCTATCTACTGAGCCACTTTGCTGCCCTTTCAAACATTTAAAAAAATAATTGAGTGATAGTTTAAATGGGCAAGTAGCAATGTTTTAAAAAGGAACTCTGAGGTAAAACATTTTGTAAAATCAAGAGTGTGTGAAAAACTGCATTAGATTGTTTTATTGGTAAAATTAGACTGAACTTTTCCCACAAAAAAAAATGTTGCCTATAGAAAATTGAGGTGTGGTCTTTTATAATCAGTTATTTCATTTTATTTTATTTTAAAAACTCTTACCTTCCACCTTAGAATCAGTACTGTGTATTGGTTCCAAAGCAGAAGAGTGGTAAGGGCTAGGCAAGGGGCTTAAATGACTTGCCCAGGGTCACACAACTAGGAAGTGACTGAGGCCAGATTTGAACCTAGGACCTCCCAAGTCTAGTGTGGCACTCAATCCACTAAATTACCCAGCGGCTCCCAATCAGTTATTTTAAAATATATGCATATATGAAGAATAGCATTTTACAGATGTGCTCCATATTCAAAGACTGAGTATAATTTGGTAAGAAGAGTAACTTCTTTTATGATCCTTTTACCTTCTATTGTTTGGCTACCTTTGCAGTGACATTATCCATACTGAAGATACTCTCACAATTATGTATGCCTATGTGTTTATACATATTATATGTAAAGTACTAGATCATATATTTATTTATATTTTAATACTTTATTAGGCTGTATTCCCTTTGAAGAAGATATTCCTTCCTACCATGCAGCCAGAATTATGTCATAATTAGGAAGAAAATCAAGTTAGATTTATAGAAATCTGCAGTTATAGAATTTTCTTTTTCTGTTAAGCCTCTGGAAATGCCCATTTTATTTAGTGTTTGTTAAGCTCATTATAAAAATAAATTGCAAAGGGAGTGGAACCAAGATGGCAGAAAAGGTACAGAGACCCACCTAGTCTACCAAATCACCTTTCAACAAACTATGATATAACACCTTAAAATGAATTTGACAGTATCATAAACCACAAAAAGACAGGGTGCTATAATTTTTCAGCCCAAAACAACTTAGAAGGTTGGCATTGTGAATTTCAAAATTCCAGATCCCTTTCTAGTAACAAAAAAGATGGGAGACATTTTTTCAGTATAATCCATCTTACAAGGATGTTGAGAACTTGCTACAGGCTTTTTTAACTGAACGTGAGAAAAATAAAATAATTGCTCAAGTCAACAAAACCCGGGAGCGTAATGCAGCACATTGGCCATCTCAGGATCCCGAATGGGACTATAACAACCCTGAGGATTATCTACAACTATACCGTTGTAGGGAGGCCATCCTTACGACAATGAAGGAATGTGCAGACAGTACAGATAAGTGGATGGACCTTGAAAAAATTAAGCAAAAGGAGGAAGAAACCTCCAGATTCATGGATAGAATAATCGAGTTTGGGGACAGATACCTGGATTGGGACCTAACTAAAGAGAATAGTTTAAGACAAGTTAGAAGGATCTTTGTCAATAACTCTTGCAAAGTGATTAAGAATTATTTTAGAACACAATGTCCAAGATGGTCAGAGATGGACCTTGAAGAATTATGAAAAACAGCTATATATGTTTTCAAGGGAAACAAAGAAAGGGAGGAAGAAAATAATGATGACATGGAGGAAATGAAGGAAAAAATGAGATGTGTAATAGATAGGATAACTAAATTAGAAAGAGGGCATGATAATGAACCAACGACACTTGCCCCTCTCCAGAAATCTAATTATCAATCCATTACCTGCCACTTCTGTGGGAAGAAGAGCACACAGGAAATACTAATGTGGACTCGAGGTAGCGATGCTTGACATACGTTAAGTCATAGGACTTCCTTGTATCTACACTCTTTATACAAGTACAAAAATTTGACTATCATGCTGGCTCCCTATATCCTTGAGAATGAAAAAAGTCAGACCAGGGAATGACTCTTCCCTATCAAAATAGAATTCTAGTTCCTTTCCTTCTTGTAATATGACAATTTCCTGTAGTCTGGGCTGCAAATGGGTGAGTGAAATATTACTGCATTCTGTCCTACAGACTTGTGGGATAGAAATTACTTTAAATTGGACCTTTACAAGGGCCCATTATGAAGTTATTCTTGTTTACTCAACATTTTATACATAGATTTTGTTATTTTGACTCTGATTTTGAAATTTTTTTCTTCCCTTTCTCCCAAAAGTTTAACTTTCTTCCATACTTTTTCCTTTTATATATTTTTGTTTTTTTGTTTATTTTGTTTTTATTGTTTTTGAATTCTTTTAATAACTGACTCATACACCCCCATAACTCAACAATGCATCTTGAGCTGAACTGGATTTTTTTTAACACCCACTTCAGGGGGGATTGTATTTTAATAAAATTCCAAGATTTTGAAAAGTTTTTTTTTGTTTGAGAAACATCTTCAAGGAAGAAGCTTGCTAACTCCTAAATCCAGAGAATGAACTGTTGCAGAAAGATGCCAGAAAACCTACATTACATCAAGATCAAGAATGAACCTTGGGGTGTGGTTGCTTGAACTGAAGGTTGATTGAATTTACTTTGAATGTACACTCTTCTGCCAAAGGGGACTGCCTCCTAATTGGCTTTTGTCAATGTGCCCAGCAAAACATTGGTTTTGCTGTTTCTCTCTATCTCTCCTATTTTCCCCTTATCTCTAACTATTGTAATTTCATAGCTAGTATGTTTACAAGACCCATCGGAGAGATTAGCCTTCCTTGGGCCTCAAGGGGGATTGTGAATTTCAAAACTACTCAACCCTATTCAGCCCATTCTTTATAAGATGGGATTTAGCTATTTCCTGATCAATAACAATAGAGATATTTGGAATAACAGAATCAGGTCTTGGAAACTACAATCTCCACCCTACTCAGGGTAACAAGATCAGGAAGGGCTGCAGCAAAACTTAAGATTTAATTATTTGAGAATATGGCCTTCAACCGACATGTGCAAATAGGACAGACCTCTGGGTGGTCCTAGGTCAAGCTAGAGCCACCATTGGCACATGTGAGAGACAGGATGTGAGGTAGAGGACAGCTCAGGAGTTCTGGGGACTTCCTGTGTGGAGGGAAAAAGGTTGTTGGAGCCTGGTGCTTGGAGTGGAGGAGCCCACAGACTGTTTCTCCATTTTGGTCATGTGAGTGATAGGGACTAATCTTTTCTTTGCCTCGGCTATCCAGGGACTTCCGCCTTTGGCTCAGCCTAAGTAGAGTGGGTATTTAAGCCCTATTTCCTTCTCTCTCCTTTCACTCTCTCTCTCTCTCTCTCTCTCTCTCTCTCTCTCTCTCTCTCTCTCTCTCCCCCTCTAATACTTTTCTTCCTCCTGTTTATAATTAAAACACCATAAAAAGGTTGACTGCTGACTTGAGTTTTCATTTAGGAATTACATAGCTGAATTCCTTGGTGACCTTAAATTAATATATATCAGTCTTTTAAAGTGATTTCCATATCACAACATGAAGGATCTAGTGCACTGTGTACCAGGGTAGAAGTGGAGTACAAAGTACCATGCCAAGTAAGACTCCATCATGGCAACAGACCTTGGGGGCAGCAGAATCAGCTGCAAAAGCTTCTAGAGCTCTCAGACACAGACAGTAAGAAGACAACTCAGAAGGAAATTACCAGGGTCCCTTTTTTGGTCTCTGGATGCAAAACTCTTGAATAATTGCTCATATGCCAATCCAGATTATAGTCCTGGGTGAAGAGGAACATTAGTACACCAAGAACTTGTGGTCACAGGGGAACCTTGATACTTGATCACAGATACTTTATCATGGTTCCAAGGAAGAAAACAATGCTTGTGGTTATTCACAGACCAGAGCATAGGCATGAAGAGTATAAAACACACTTGTCCTTAGATCATACCACCTTGGAAGAACTGAAAATGTATAGATCCCCAAAACTAACTCCCAAATCAGCTGCACAAAGAACCCCTTTAACAGTTATAGAACCTAATTTTAAGGGTTTTTTACATTAAAAGAAAAAAAAGGCTAGAAAATAAACAGCAAAGAAACAAACTCAACAAAGAAAGTTATTTTGGTGAGAGGGAAGACCAAAACACAAACTCAGAAGGAAACAACAAAGTCAGTAGTGCTGCATCTAGTGCCTCCAAGAAAAATATGAATTGCTCTTGAGCCCAAAAAGAATTAATGGGGGAGTTCAAAAAGGATTTTAAAAATCAAAGAGGTTAATGAAAATGGGAAAATTAGAAAAGAAATGAGAATAATATAGTAAAATTGTGGGGAAAAAAGAGTCCATAGTATGATAAAGGAGGCACAAAAAAATGCTGAATAAATTAACTTATTCAAACCAGAATGCCAATTGCTGAAAGAGGTACAAAAAAATCTACTGAAGAAAACTACTTAAGAGGCATAATTGGCCATGTGGAGAAAAATAAAAAGTACAAAAATACACTGAGAAAAATAACTCTTTAAAAAGTAGATTTGGTCAAATGGAAAAGAAGGTACAAAAGCTCACTGAAGAAAATCATGACTCAAAAATCAGAAGTGGACAAGCAGAAGCTAATGACTCCATGGGACATCAAAAATAATCATACCAAGTTAAAAGAATGAAAAAAGAAGGATATAAGAAAGTGGGGCAGTGTTGACTTCCGGTCAAGATGGCGGCTTAGAGAAAGCTAAAGTTCAGGTCTCCAGAAACCCTTCCCGACTGATCTCAAACTATAGGCACCTAGGGCGCCGAAATTCAAAACGATCAACAGCACAGACCCTGGGAATCCTCCTCCTGGACCTGAACCTGGATCAAAAGGTATGGCCCCCCCTCAAAAACCAGAACCCGAGAACACTTGGACCTAAGAGGTAGGAGCGCAGAGTCCAAGGCTCCAGGAAGCCGCGGCCCCTCCCCCCTCAGAGAGCAGGGTTGTCTGAAACGACAGTAACCCTCAGGGCTGGCAAGATAGCCTCACGGCCAGCTATTCAGAAGGCAACTTCCAGAAAGCAACCTGACCCAGTGCAGGGGGCACCCAAACAGCAGGGAAACAGAGAGAGCCGGGGGTGAATGTAACCCCCTGCCCCGATCCTTCCATTCCAGTTCCAGTGAAAGTCACTGCCTTAAGACATACTCAGTTCAACTCAGGGAAAGCTCATAGAACGGACAATCTACCCAGGACTAAAACCTCTGAACACCAGCCAGAGATAAGAAAAGCTAATCCTCTGCATTCAGAGAGGGCAAACTCCACAGAAGCACAGAAGCCCCCAAATCCCAAGAAAAATAAGAAGAAAGGGGCGACTTTGGACACATTCTATGGAGCCAAAATACAAAATACAGAGGAGATAGAAGATGATACACAAGAAAATGCTCCGAAACCTTCCAAAGGAAATGGAAACTCTCCACAAACCCATGAAGAATTTGAATCAGAAATGATCAAAAAGATGGAAGCCTTCTGGGAGGAAAAGTGGGAAATAATGCAAAAGAAATTCACGCATCTACAAAACTGGTGTGACCAAATTGAAAAGGAAAACCAGGCTTTAAAGGTCAGAATCAGGCAACTGGAAGACAACAATCGTGTAAAAGAGCAAGAATTAATAAAGCAAAGCCAAAATACCAAGAAATTAGAAGAGAACATAAAATATCTCACCAACAAGGTGACAGATCTGGAAAATAGAGGGAGAAGAGATAATTTAAGAATAATTGGACTTCCAGAAAAGCCAGAAATAAACACCAAACTCGACATCATGATACAAGATATAATCAAAGAAAATTGCCCAGAGATTCTAGAACAAGGGGGTAATACAGCCACTGACAGAGCTCACAGAACACCTTCTACACTAAACCCCCAAAAGACAACTCCCAGGAATGTAATTGCCAAATTCCAAAGCTTTCAAACAAAAGAAAAAATCCTACAAGAAGCCAGAAAAAGACAATTTAGATATAAAGGAATGCCAATCAGGGTCACACAAGACCTTGCAAGTTCTACTCTGAATGATTGTAAGGCATGGAACATGATCTTCAGAAAGGCAAGAGAGCTGGGTCTTCAACCAAGAATCAGCTACCCAGCAAAACTGACTATATACTTCCAAGGGAAAGTATGGGCATTCAACAAAATAGAAGATTTCCAACTTTTTTGCAAAGAAAAGACCAGAGCTCTGTGGAAAGTTTGATACCGAAAAACAAAGAGCAAGGAATACCTGAAAAGGTAAATATTAAGGAAAGGGGAAAGGAGAAAAATGTTATCTTCTTCTTTTATTCAAACTCTCTTATAAAAGGACTACATTTATATCAATCGATGTATACTAACATGTGGGGAAAATGTAATGTATAAATAGGGGGTAAAGAAAGACCAAATAGAATAATCTTTCTCACACAAAGATTCACATGGGAAGGGGAGGGGAAGAAAACTCCTATAAGAAGGAGAGGAAGAGAGGGTTTTTTACTTAAACCTTAATCTCAGGGAAATCAACTCTGAGAGGGAAAAAAATCCAGATCCATTGGGATCTTGAATTCTATCTTACCCAACAAGGGTTGGGAGAAGGGAAAACCAAGGGGGGGAGGGGGAGAGGGAAAACAAAAAGGGAGGGAAAGAGAGGGGGGAGGGGGAGGGAACAAAAAGGGAAACATCAAGGGAGGGGACAAGGGGGACTGATTCAAAGTAAATCACTGGACTAAAAGGTAGAGCCGAAGAAGAAAAGGTTAGAATTAGGGAAAGATATCAAAATGCCAGGGAGTCCACAAATGACAATCATAACTTTGAACATGAATGGGATGAACTCACCCATAAAATGTAGATGAATAGCAGAATGGATTAGAATCCAAAACCCTACCATATGTTGTCTTCAAGAAAAACACATGAGGCGGGTTGACACCCACAAGGTCAGAATTAAAGGATGGAGTAAGACCTTCTGGGCCTCAACTGACAGAAAGAAGGCAGGAGTGGTAATCATGGTATCTGATAAAGCCAAAGCAAAAATAGACCTGATCAAAAGGGACAGGGAAGGTAATTATATTTTGTTAAAAGGGACTTTAGACAATAAGGAAATATCATTAATCAACATGTATGCACCAAATAATATAGCACCCAAATTTCTAATGGAGAAACTAGGAGAATTGAAGGAAAAATAGACAGCAAAGCCATATTAGTGGGAGACTTAAACCAACCATTATCAAATTTAGATAAATCAAATCAAAAAAATAAATATGAAAGAGGTAAAAGAAGTGAATGAAATCTTAGAAAAATTAGAATTAATAGACATATGGAGAAAAATAAATAGGGATAAAAAGGAATACACCTTCTTCTCAGCACCACATGGCACATTCACAAAAATTGACCATATATTAGGTCACAGAAACATAGCACACAAATGCAGAAAAGCAGAAATAATGAATGCAGCCTTCTCAGATCACAAGGCAATAAAAATAATGATTAGTAATGGTACATGGAAAACCAAATCTAAAACCAATTGGAAATTAAACAATATGATACTCCAAAACCATTTAGTTAAAGAAGAAATCATAGAAACAATTAATAATTTCATCGAGGAAAATGACAATGGCGAAACATCCTTTCAAACCTTTTGGGATGCAGCCAAAGCAGTAATTAGAGGTAAATTCATATCCCTGAATGCTTATATTAACAAGCCAGGGAGAGCAGAGATCAATCAATTGGAAATGCAAATGAAAAAACTCAAAAGAGATCAAATTAAAACCCCCCAGCAGAAAACCAAACTAGAAATCCTAAAAATTAAGGGAGAAATTAATAAAATCGAAAGTGATAGAACTATTGATTTAATAAATAAGACAAGAAGCTGGTACTTTGAAAAAACAAACAAAATAGACAAAGTACTGGTCAATCTAATTAAAAAAAGGAAGGAAGAAAAGCAAATTAACAGCATCAAAGATGAAAAGGGGGACAGCACCTCTGATGAAGAGGAAATTAAGGCAATCATTAGAAATTACTTTGCCCAATTATATGGCAATAAAAAGTCCAATTTAGGTCGACATGGATGAATATATACAAAAATACAAACTGCCTAGACTAACAGAAGAAGAAATAGAATTCTTTTTTTTTTTTTATTTTAAACCCTTACCTTCTGTCTTGGAGTCAATACTGTGTATTGGCTCCAAGGCAGAAGAGTGGTAAGGGCTAGGCAATGGGGGTCAAGTGACTTGCCCAGGGTCACACAGCTGGGAAGTGTCTGAGGCCAGATTTGAACCTAGGACCTCCCGTCTCTAGGCCTGGCTCTCAATCCACTGAGCCACCCAGCTGCCCCCGAAGAAATAGAATTCTTAAATAATCCCATATTAGAAAATGAAATCCAACAAGCCATTAAAGAACTCCCTAAGAAAAAATCCCCAGGGCCTGATGGATTCACCAGTGAATTCTATCAAACATTCAGAGAACAGTTAATCCCAATACTATGCAAACTATTTGACATAATAAGCAAAGAGGGAGTTCTACCAAACTCCTTTTACGACACAAACATGGTACTGATTCCAAAACCAAGCAGGTCAAAGACAGAGAAAGAAAACTATAGACCAATCTCCCTAATGAATATAGATGCAAAAATCTTAAATAGGATACTAGCAAAAAGACTCCAGCAAGTGATGAGAAGGATCATCCACCATGATCAAGTAGGATTTATACCAGGGATGCAGGGCTGGTTCAATATTAGGAAAACCATCCACATAATTGACCACATCAACAAGCAAACCAACAAGAAACACATGATTATCTCAATAGATGCAGAAAAAGCATTTGATAAAATATAACACCCATTCCTATTAAAAACACTAGAAAGCATAGGAATAGAAGGGTCATTCCTAAAATAATAAACAGTATATATCTAAAACCATTAGCTAATATCATCTGCAATGGGGATAAACTAGACGCATTCCCGATAAGATCAGGAGTGAAACAAGGATGCCCATTATCACCTCTACTATTTGACATTATGCTAGAAACACTAGCAGTAGCAATTAGAGAAGAAAAAGAAATTGAAGGCATCAAAATAGGCAAGGAGGAGACCAAGTTATCACTCTTTGCAGATGACATGATGGTCTACTTAAAGAATCCTAGAGATTCAACCAAAAAGCTAATTGAAATAATCAACATCTTTAGCAAAGTTGCAGGATACAAAATAAACCCTCATAAGTCATCAGCTTTTCTATATATCTCCAACACAGCTCAGCAGCAAGAACTAGAAAGAGAAATCCCATTCAAAATCACCTTAGACAAAATAAAATACCTAGGAATCTACCTCCCAAGACAAACACAGGAACTATATGAACACAACTACAAAACACTCGCCACACAACTAAAACTAGACTTGAACAAATGGAAAAACATTAACTGCTCATGGATAGGACGAGCCAATATAATAAAAATGACCATCCTACCCAAACTTATTTATCTATTTAGTGCCATACCCATTGAACTACCAAAATACTTCTTCACTGATTTAGAAAAAACCATAACAAAGTTCATTTGGAAGAACAAAAGATCAAGGATATCCAGGGAAACAATGAAAAAAAACACATATGATGGGGGCCTTGCAGTCCCTGACCTAAAACTATATTACAAAGCAGCAGTCATCAAAACAATTTGGTACTGGCTAAGAAACAGAAAGGAAGATCAGTGGAATAGACTGGGGGAAAGCGACCTCAGCAAGACAGTATACGATAAACCCAAAGATCCCAGCTTTTGGGACAAAAATCCATTATTCGATAAAAACTGCTGGGAAAATTGGAAGACAGTGTGGGAGAGACTAGGAATAGATCAACACCTCACACCCTACACCAAGATAAATTCAAAATGGGTGAGTGACTTAAACATAAAGAAGGAAACCATAAGTAAATTGGGTAAATACAGAATAGTATACATGTCAGACCTTTGGGAGGGGAAAGACTTTAAAACCAAGCAAGACATAGAAAGAATCACAAAATGTAAAATAAATAATTTTGACTACATCAAATTAAAAAGCTTTTGCACAAAGAAAACCAATTTAACTAAAATCAGAAGGGAAACAACAAACTGGGAAAAAAATCTTCATAGAAACCTCTGACATAGGTTTAATTACTCAAATTTATAAAGAGCTAAATCAATTGTACAAAAAATCAAGCCGTTCTCCAATTGATAAATGGGCAAGGGACATGGATAGGCAGTTCTCAGATAAAGAAATCAAAACTATTAATAAGCACATGAAGAAGTTTTCTAAATCTCTTATAATCAGAGATATGCAAATAAAAACAACTCTGAGGTATCACCTCACACCTAGCAGATTGGCTAACATGATAGCAAAGGAAAGTAATGAATGCTGGAGGGGATGTGGCAAAGTAGGGACATTAATTCATTGCTGGTGGAGTTGTGAACTGATCCAACCATTCTGGAGGGCAATTTGGAACTATGCTCAAAGTGGGACAAAAGAATATCTACCCTTTGATCCAGCCATAGCACTGCTGGATCTGTACCCCAAAGAGATAATGGACAAAAAGACTTGTACAAAAATATTCATAGCTGCGCTCTTTGTGGTGGCCAAAAACTGGAAAACGAGGGGATGCCCATCAATTGGGGAATGGCTGAGCAAATTGTGGTATATGTTGGTGATGGAATACTGTTGTGCTAAAAGAAATAATAAAGTGGAGGAGTTCCATGGAGACTGGAACAACCTCCAGGAAGTGATGCAGAGCGAGAGGAGCAGAACCAGGAGAACATTGTACACAGAGACTAATACACTGTGGTATAATCGAACGTAATGGACTTCTCCATTAGTGGCGGTGCAATGTCCCTGAACAATTTGCAGGGATCTAGGAGAAAAAAAAATACCATTCATAAGCAGAGGATAAACTGTGGGAGTAGAAACACTGAGGAAAAACAACTGCCTGAATACAGCAGTTGAGGGGACATGACAGAGGAGAGACTCTAAATGAACACTCTAATGCAAATATTATCAACATAGCAATGGGTTCAAATCAAGAAAACATGTAATTCCCAGTGGATTTACGCGTCGCTTATGGAGGGTTGGGGGTAGGAAAAGAAAATGATCTATGTCTTTAATGAATAATGCTTGGAAATGTTCAAATAAAATATTAAAAAAAAACAATAATAAATGACAAATAAAAAAAAAAGAAAGTGGGGCAGTGTTGACAGAAAGAATGGGGAAACGGGAGAATGTGTGAACTATCTCATTGGAAAAACAAGTGACCTGGAAAATAAACCCAGGAGAGATAATCAAAGAATTATTGGACTACATGAAAGCCATGATCAAAAAGTGTTTAAATATTATTTTTCAAGAAAACTACCCTGATATTCTAGAACACATGGGTAAAATAGAAATTGAAAGAATTCACTGATCACCTCCTGAAAGATATCCCCAAAGGGTAACACCTATTATAGCCAATTTCAGAACTCCTAGATCAAGGAGAAAATGTTGCAACTGCCAAAAAGAAACAATTCAAATAATGTGGAGCCACAGTCAGGATAACATAAGATTTAGCAGCTTCTACATTAAAGTATCAGAAAATCTGGAATATGATATTCCGGAGGGCAAAAGAGTTAGGACTTCAACTAAGAATCACCCAGCAAAACTGAGCACAATCCTAGGAAAAAAGTGGAAATTCAATGAAGTAAAGGACTTTCAAACATTGCTGATGAAAAGACCAGAGCTGAATAGAAAATTTGACTCTCAAATACAAGACTCAAGAGAAGCATAAAAAAGTAAATAAGAAAGAAAAATCAAATTATATTCTAAAAGGTTAAACTGTTTACATACCTACATGGGAGGATGATTCTTATAACTTCAAAGAACTTTATCATTATTAGGGCAACTAAGGTATATACATAGACAGAAGACAAGGCTATGCATTGAATAAGATGGATGATATAAAAAATAAAATTAAGACATGAGAAAGAGGAATATACTGGGAGGAGGGAGAAGGAAAAAATAGAATGGAGTAAATTATTGCACATAAAAGAGGCATGAAAGAGCTTTTACAGTGGAGGGGAATATGGGGGAGGTGAGTAGGGGAGCACTTAAACTTTACTCTGTGGAATTGGCTCAATGAAGGAAGAACATACACAATCAGATAGGTATGGAAATCCATCTTACCTTACCAGAAAGTAGAAGCAGGAGGAGATAAGAGAAGGGGAAGGGGGTGCTGACAGAATAGAGGGCAAATTGGGGGAGGTAGTGGTCAGAAACTACGTAGAAGAAAACAGGATGGAGAGTATATCACAGTAATCACAATGTTGCAAAATGTTCTTACAAGAACACAGGTTGTTCTGTTCCCCAATTGATAAATGGTCAAAGGATATGAACAGACAGTTCTTAGACAAAGTAATTCTCTATAGTCATGCAAAAAAGTTCTAAATCACTATTAAATAGAGAAATGTAAATTAAAACAATTTTGATGTACCTATCAGATTGACTATTATGACAAAAGGAAAATGACAAAACTTGGAGAGGATATGGGAAAATTGAGATACTAATGCACTGTTAGGGGAGACGTGAACTGATTCAACTATTTTGGAGAGCAATTTGGACCTATGCCCAAAGGGCTATAAAACAGTACATCCCCTTTAACCCAGCAATACCATCCCTAGGTTTGTAGCACAAAGAGATAAAAAAAAGGGAAGGATTTATATGCACAAAAATATTTAAAGCAGCTCTTTTTGTGGTGGCAAAGAATTGGAAAGTGAGGAAACACCTATCATTTGGGAAATGGCTGAGTAAGTTATAACATATGATTGCAATAAAATACTGTTGTGTAGTAATAAACGATGAGCAGGGGTATCTGAGAAAGCAAACTGAAGCAGAGTGAAATGAGCAGAAGCAAGAGAACATCATATGCAGTGACAGGAATATTGTAAGATGAACAACTATGAATGATGTAGCTATTCTCAGCAATATGATGATATAAAACAACCCCAAAGGACTCATAGTAAAACTGCCATCTTTTTGGCTAATCTTTAGGGTGCAAAAAAGAAAAAGAAAAAACAAGGTAAAAAAGTACTTAGTGTACAATGTAGACCAGATAAGGTTATTTTCATACACACGATGCTTAAAATATAGGACTCACAAGTGTACATTAACAACATGTAAGGTAGGTAAGTAATAACTAGTGTCATACTCTCCTGGGCATTCAAAACTTTAAACATGAAGCATTTAGTAAGACTGTTGAATGGGCATTTTATCTACACCTTACTTCTGCACTGTCCAGATAATTTCTTTAAAGTCATGTCTTCTGGTAAGTGGCTCATCTCTTCCTCTAAGAAACACTATAGTAGCTATAGAGGGACCCTTCCCATAGGGCAGCTGGCTCCAGGGAAGGGACTAAGAACTCTCAAGCTCATGTATTCACAAGATACCCTACCTCTCCCATTCTCCACTATCTTTTATAGATCATCAATAGTAGTTCAGCAGTCATATGAAGCTACTTTAGTACTGTGTACTTTCAGTACTGTAGGCTACAGTTCTTCTGAGCCTGGCTATCTGTATTTTTCTTACTAGCATTCTCTTTCTATCCCCCTACTTATCTTGTATTCCAATTCCCTATTTGTCATTTTTATTTTGTCCTTCCTAGTTCAAAGATCTTTTCCTTAACATGGAAAACAAAAACAAAATGGGATTATGAATTTTTTTACCCTATTGAACTTTAGATCTAATTTTCCAATTGCCTTCTTTTCCACAATATAGTTTATAAAACCTGTTTTTGATAACTGAATTCCATATCTCATCCTGAGCTTTTGTGGTAATTAAATTATTCTTATATTACAGGATTATCTTTTTGATCATTCTCCATTTTCTTATCTTGATTCCATCTTTTGCACATACCCTTCAAAAATCTCAGCTGTCTTTTGGACAGCTCTCATGTTCTTCCTTTTCAGAATTCTTTCCCTTTTTGTCTTGGCATTTGACAAATATTATCTCATTTGATCTTCCCAACAACCCTGGGAGGAAGATATTACTACCACCATTTTATAGATGGGGAAACGGACCATCATAAGTTAAGTGATTTGCCAGTGTCATATAGCTAGTAAGCATCTGAGGTCACATTTGAACTTAAATCTTCCTGACTCGAGGTTTCCGTGGCTCTAACCACTACCATTTAGCTGTTAATCAAACAGTAAAGGACTGAAGTGCTGGCTGTCTTGTCTGGGCAGTCAGTGCTCATTACTCTCAGAAATAAGGATCTAATCCACCATCCTGTGCTTGTCTCAGATACACTGGATTTCAGGGTGCTGCTACAAGACATATTGTATTCAGTCAAAAGTCACCAGAGTAGTTTATCTCTTCTGTTTGTTACCATGGAAAAACAAAGTATCATAATACACTTGCCCTTATCAAAGGAATTTGCTATATGAGGGGAAAGGGAGGACATAGTATCAGGACTGTTTCTTAATTCTATTTGATTTTAAATATGCATCAGTCAACAGTCATTCATGCAGAAAGGCTCAACATGAGCCAAAGTGTATCCCAGACAGGCTCCAAAATACCTAGATGCGAAAATATCTTGTTTACGAAATTGGGGAAACTAAGTCAAGAGAATCCTAGCTTCACCCTTGCAAGGTCATTCCTTTAACTTTCCTAGAGACATATCTACCTATAGCAATCCTCAGATTGAAGGAGCACTTGGAATTTCCCTTGAATGATGGACTAATGGCCAGATGAGAGGTCAGATACTTATACCTGAAATCAAAAGTTAGAATGAATAGCAGCAGATTAAAGACCCAGGAGACTTTTCCTTAAACAGGAAAATTTCACTAATTACAAATTAGGGCTAGGTTATTGTCATCATGTTACTTAACCCCATAAAGAGCTCCTAAACCAACAAATGTGTGTATTGCTTATTAATTTCTAGAGAGGAAATAAAATCTAAATTTAAGGTCTTTGTTGTTGTAGATAGGCTTAAAGATGTCACTTCATTATGGATTACTTATAACAGGCACAATAAATTTTCAGAAGCAATAGGCAAAGAACTGAGAAAAAGCAATTTGTAAAAATAAGATTTTTCCATTTTGGTTTAGTTTCTTAGATTTCAGTTTTACCTTTTCACAAGGACTGATCTCATGATCTCTGACGATTTGAAAGTCTAAGGAATTTAGAGGCTTGTGTGCCCCCCCCTCCCCCCACAGTAACTCCACAATTGTTCAGTCATTCAGTCGTGTCCAATTCTAAATGATCTGATGGATTTTGTCCATGGGATTTTCTTTGCAAAGATGAAAATAAAAATTAAGTGAATTGCCCAAAGTTGTGTAATTACCAAGTGCCTGAGGTCAAATATGAACTCAGATCTCCTTAACTCCAGGCCTGGTGCTCTATGCACTGTACCACTTACCTGCCTCAATTATGTATCACATTCCACAGTAAATTATCATTATGAACAATTTTAAGGAATAAATACCTTATTTAATAATTAACATAGCTTGTTAGAAAACTAGATAGCCCAATGCATATTGTGAAGGGAAATTGTCTCTCTAATAATATTGCTCAATGCTTTTAGAAAAAATTGTAGATAGTCTCAGGTATTAAAAAACATGACACAAGATCTCTTACAATTTGAGTGATATTTATTCAAATTTGAGCACATTTCTACATAAAAGTTTATTCACTTTAGAACCTTAAAGTAACTCAAAAATCATTTATTAGTATTTTTCTGGAATATTCCATTTTCTGTTTATCTCCCCACCCCAACCAACCACCACTTAGAATAGCTCAAAAAAAAAAAGACCTCTATGGGAAATGTCATCATCATCATATTCCTGGCCCTCCTAAAGACTGGGCTGGACCTTTACTCTTTATCCTGTGAACAGAAAACCAACTTGAGCCAGTCCTGAGCTAGCGTGGTGACTCCTATGTCTTTGTCCCTTTTATTGAAGTTTGGAGTGACATGACTCATATAGGAGAAATTAAGTCAGAAAGATCCTGCCTACTGAACCTCATCCTAATATATCCCTCCACAGATGACTGCCACCCCCAAGAATTAAATATCAGGAGAAGTCAAGAGCTTTTAAGCCACCTCCTAATTTAATATCCATCCATCATGCTTGCTTTTCTCTTTCTAAAGGAGTTCCTTCTAATTTGCTGTCAGGAAAGGTAGGACTATATACTGGCTTAGAAAGTCCCTTTAAATCTTTGATCACTGTGAATGATCACTAAACTCAATTTGTTGATTATTGGATGGCCTAGCTAATATACTGATTTTTCATGCCTCAAAGTCTGTTTCTCAGAATTTTATTTATGACAGCTGACAATTATGAAGATACTTGCCTCCTCAGATCCTCATCAGAATCTTCCCGTTCTATTTTGAGGGGCCCTAATGGAAAAATTTATTCTCAAGGGGAAATCATCCCATCAAGGACTCTATGGCTGTGAACTGGCTCTCTCCCTCTTCCATGAGTTGGTCATCTACAACTCCAGATTTAATCTAAGAATAATTTCTTAGGAACTCCATGTCTTTGTGTCTATATGTCTCTATGTGTCTATAGTATGGTATTTGAGGATCTATTAAGCCAAAGAGAGAACGGTAAGTCACTGATTGTACCCTGTTTGTTAAATCTAAAAGAGTGGAGTCCTAACCAGCTCAGTCAGCTAGCAGGAACTCTAAAAATTTATGAGGAATATGAACAAAACTTTTCTGATAAGCACTTCTAGGTAATATCTGTATTAAAAGTCAAACTCATTTTTTTTTTTGGTTTGTTTTGTTTGAGGAAGAATAAAGAAAAAACCTTTGCTTGAACAAAACCAAAATAAGTTGTAGCTTTTGAATTTGGACTTTATTTTTAACTTTAAGCTTATAACAAGGACCTATAGAATCATTTCCATAAAGTGTAATACAAAAAATTGCAGGTGTTATAGTTAATGGTCAAGTAAAAGTATATTTTTCCTCATTATTTTGGTTGGAAATGCTATTGGACCTAGTTCTTTACAAAGTTCAAGATTCCCCTGTAGCTCCCAGCTATAGCTTCACAATGTGCAGCAAGAAGGACAACCTTGGAGAAGTCATCTATATCCACTAGAAAGCTAATCTCTTTTATGCTAGTGAAGCATTCATCCACTCATTTTACAAGGGAGTTTACTTGGCAATAAGGACTGGCTAAAGCCCAACTATGGCAAAGGAATGTCACAGATATTGGTAACTTAAATGTTCTCTGTTACTTTTCTTATAATGGTAAGTTTTTATTACTTTCTACCTTATTATGTCCCCTAAATCAAATGTTCAACAACTTTCTTCATATTTTAGCTATTTTCTTTTCTCAGTTTATAATCTATTGCATAAAAGCATCTTCCATTTCAATGATATTTGGATGTGTGAAGAAACCTATATGCATGTTTTCTTTAACTATGAAAGATCTTAGTTTATAAGCACCTCCCCTTCTTTTAGGAAGTTTGTGATATTTTCCAAAACTTTTAAGTTATTAAATTATTGTATTGTATTCTATTATACTGTATTGTGCTAAACAGAATAATGAGCTGGAGGAATTCCATGTGAACTGGAAAGACCTCCAGGAATTAATGCAGAGTGAAAGGAGCAGAACCAGGAGAACATTGTACAGAGATTGATACACTGTGGCACAATTGAATGTAATGGATTTCTCTACTAGGAGCAATGCAATGATCCAGGACAATACAGAGGAATTTATGAGAAAGAATGCTATCCACATCCAGAGAAAGAACTGTGGGAGCAGAAACAGAGAAGAAAAACATATGATTGATTACATTGTTTGATGGGGATATTATTGGGGTTTTGATGTTAAAAGATTACTCCACTGCAAATATGAATAACACGAAAATAGTTTTTGAACGATGATGCATGTATAACCAGTGGAACTGCTTGTCAGCTACGGGAGGGGTGAGGGAAGGGAGTGGGGGGAGTGATCATGAATCATGTAACTATGGAAAAATATTCTAAATTTTAAAAAATTAATCAATCAGGACTTTTAGTTTTGTCCTTTCATCAAAAGAAGAGTTTCTAATCATTTTAAATCAATAGAAATCCTAATTTTTGGATTCAACTAAATCAAATACAGCTATATAATCACTAATGTTAACAATTTAAAATCTCAACTTTCACAAGGGTCATTCATTGCCAGGATTTAAAATTTCAGGTCCTACTGTCATCAATTAGCACAAGCTTTAATTTAATTTAATTTAAAATTTCAGATTGAAAAAGATGGTGAGACTACAATTATTGAAATACAGTTCTGAGTATCATATTGGTTCCAGTTAAAGCAATTAAATGTAAATTAAATAACAGTACCTTTTACAAATTCTTTGAGTTTTAAAGAGACTGATGTAACTAATTCCCTAATAACTTTATATCATTTCACTAGCTCTTTAATAGTAAAACAGATTATATAATTTTTGATCTATAACTAAATTTGCCTCATTGTCAAATTGTCAGCTATGATTTGAATTAGAAAGATCCTTTGATCTATAACATAATTGTGATTTAAAGTATCTGTATTGTATTAAAACATTTTGACTTCATATATCAATAGAATTAACAGGAATTGCTCTACTAAAAAACAAGTATTGTTTCATGAAAACTGTAATTGTCTAAAAGGCTCAAGGTGTAACTATTTCCTTTTTTTTTTAAACCCTTACCTTCTGTCTTAGAATCACTACTGTGTATTGGTTCTTAGGCAGAAGACCAGTAAGTGCTAGGTAATAGGGGTTAAATGACTGCCCAGGGTCGCACAGCTAGGAAGTGTCTGATTTGAACCTAGGACCTACCATCTTTAGGCTTGGCTCTCAATCCACTGAGTCACCCAGCTGACCCTACTCTATTGCCTTTTAAATCACTCAAAGGCTAAGTCAGTTTCTATCTTCTTAACTTCACCAGTACTCTATTCTTATTAAATTCTATCCTAAATAACTCTTATGGTAATTTGTCATAGTTTTCTCAGAAAAATATAAATTTTACTTTTTTTTCTGTTACTTCCCAAACAAGCTTTTCTTCTCTGGGGGCACTTGGGGAATTCATCTTAAATTTGGGAGTCCCAATGTAGAGGCTGATAATAGGGCTTCCTTGGGTTCTTCAGATTGCTTGACTAAAAGCAGTTGGCAACAGAAGGGTAAATAAGTTCCAACTTTCCTTTTATTTTTTATTTTTTGAGAAGAAAACCAAAGGTGGTCTAACAAACTTTCCTGTTTTGCCTTTTAGTCAGAAAAAAATCACATTTGCGTCCTGCAATAAATTTGTCATTTCCTTTAAGTGCAGTTTTAAGTGTCTTGTTTGTCATGATTTTAGTATCTAATTTTTTTAATCTGTCGTTCATCTCTGCAATGGCCAACATGGTCAGCATTGGAAATATAGAGGGAAAAAAGCAAGACTTTTCCCATTTTATAGTCTTCTTCCCTTCACTGATTAGACCAAAGGAAAAGGCTAGTTTGATATTAGGTTGTGAAACAAAATAAATACTTGGAAATATCTATCAAGGCATAGATTAGCACAGATAAGAGAGACATTTGTTCCCCTGCCCTACTCTCATGTTGTAAATTTCTCTTTAGATCCTCCCAGTATCCCATTTTTATTCTTATCCTGGAAATCCCTCTTTTTCTTTTGGCACCCTCTAACAAAAATGTCCCCTCTGTGGCAATATAAGCATATTTATTTCCTGAGGTTTTGTGGCAATGTTTGAATAGAAGCCAGAGGTATTTGGACATTGGCCAAAATTGTCTGAGCTTTCTGTCTAGGTTTTCTCTTTTCTTATTCTTCTCTTTCATATGGGGGGATTTCTAGAACAGCAAGATAAAGTCTTAAGGATATCATAATTCTGGACTGGGTAACATCAGGTTCAAATCTTTTTTTGAAGAGAAAAATAACTGGTAGTGTAGTGGGGACCTTTTGTTTAAAAGAAGTTAGATCTCTTCCTATAGTGAAGGATGAATAGGATGAAAGAGCAAAAGAGCAGAGTATAGTCAGAACAGAAAAGTCAGAATTGTCCCTTTAAGAAGTGACTAGGTTAACCACTATCAAATATGCATATCATTTATTTGTGTGGAGTGATTCAACGATTGTTCTTAGCTTCTCTAATGTACAATAATCAACAGTGGCAAAGTGAGGCCAAAAGAGTTTGTCAGCTGAATCTCTAGCAGTCAGACCAGAGGTCACTCAGTTAAACAGAGCAATGTATACTTACCTCACTCCCAGCTGAACTGGTAGCTTACTTGACTCTAAGATTTTAAAAGTTTGCCCAGGGTGGGGGGGTTCCCATGGGAACACTACAACCTGCCCCCATTGTTACTTGTAAAGATATATTAAATGGGAAACCAGCAGTAGTGGTCACAAGTGACTCTAGAAAGGTATTGATTAGGATGTTGCCACAAGTGACCCTATAGTGGTATCCTCATGGAAGAGGGCAATGACTATAGTAAGGCATTCCCTACTCTTCCTGGTCAAAGCCTGGAATACAAGTATTCCCCACAGGTCTTTCTCCTTTATGACAGAGCCAATTTATTTATTCATTTATTTTGGAAAATATTATTTAATTAGATGATTTAGAATATTTTTCCATGGTTACAAGATTCATGTTCTTTCCCTTCCCTCCCCCCAACCCCTTCCCATAGCTGGCACACAATTTCACTGGGTTTAACATGTGTCAGTGAAGGTGTTCCCTTGTGTCCTCAGGGCTCTACTGCCATGTGGGAGTACAATGTTCCCTGCTTTATTTGCCTTCCATACCCTGTAGGTGACTTGGACTGGGATCCTACCTGTTCTGAAGCTTTGTTACCTCTGGTGTATCATAGCATGTTAGGCGGCTCCAAGTTCTGTTGGTTCTCAGAGATGCTCTGCTGCCTGTGCTACCCTCTCTTCTTACTCCAGTGAGACACATTCCTCCAGTTTTCCTTTATTTTGGGGTAATTTATTTTCTTATTTGTGTATGTGTGTGTGTGTATACACACACACACACACACACACACACATACACACACACACACACACATATATATATATGGAGAGATTGGGGGAGAGGAACATCCTTCAAAATCTTAGTTCCCACCATACAACTCTACATTTTTTGTTAATTATTGATTGAGAGTTATATTGAAATAGAATAAAACAAAGTCTCTGATCAATTGGTAAAGGTAGTAATCAATAAAGCATACTTTCCCTTATAGAAAGCAGGCTTAGGGAATGTACTTTCTCAGACTGTAATAAAAGATGGTCAGCGCAACCAGGGGATGGCCCCTGAAGGATGGGATAAACCAGGTGTGGAATAAGATATACAAAGGAAGGTCCATCCTCCCCAGTTTATTATACCTCTGGCTTGTGTCCGATAAGACTTGATTGCCCTGGTCAGTTTACCCCAGGCATTAAGGCCACATTTCAATTAATTTAAACTTAAAGCCATATATCCTTCATTAGGTTTGTATGTACCTTTTAATCTCTTTCATGTATGTAAACCTATAAAAACTGTCTTTAACTTTGACTCAGGGCAGCTTTCATTAGGAAGGCTGCCCTGACCAATTAGGTATGTATTATTAATTTATAGATTATTAAACAAATATTGCTTCCATTAATTGAACTTCTGGGTGTCTGGACTCACTTATTGAAGTAAACTACCTCAATATCTAATCATTAGAATCAATATTTGTGAATCAAATGTAGACTTAATTGTATAAGCCTGATTGATAAAATTCATGAGTTTAATTTCCCTGTTCTTGTGGACCAAAGCCCAATCACAAACACTTGAATCTGTGAGTTTTTTTTTTATTTGAATAAGTTTATTTAGTCAATTTAGAACATTATTCCTTGGTTACAATAATCACATTATTTCCCTCCCTCCACTACACCCACTCTCCCGCAGCTAACATGCAATTTCATTGGGTATTACTTGTGTCCTTGATTAGAACTCATTTCCATGTTATTGTTTACAGTAGGATGTTCATTTAGAATCTACATCCCCAACAATATGTCTTCAACCCATGTATTCAAGCACTTGTTTTTCTTCGGTAATTTTACTCCCACAGTGTTTCCTCTGGATGTGGATAGAGGTTTTTCTCGTAGGTTCCTCCAAGTTGTTCAGGGTCATTGCACTGCCAGTAACGGAGAAGTCCATTACATTCTATTGTACCACAGTGTATCAGTCTCTGTGTACAGTGTTCTCCTGGTTCTGCTCCTCTCACTCTGCATCAATTTCTGGAGGTTGTTCCAGCCTCCATGATATTCCTCCACTTTATTATTCCTTTGAGCACAATAGTATTCCATCACCAACATATACCACAATTTGTCAGCCTTTCCCCAATTGAAAGGCATCCCCTCATTTTCCAATTTTTTTCCACCACAAAGAATGCAGCTATGAATATTCTTGTATAAGTCTTTTTCCTTATTATCTCCAGCACCAGCAGTGCTATGGCTGAATCAAAGGGCAGACAGTCTTTTATAATCCTTTGGGCATAGTTCCAAATTGTCCTCCAGAATGGTTGGATCAATTCACAACTCCACCAGCAATGAATTAATGTCACAAGTTTGCCACATCCCCTCCAACATTCATTACTTTCCTTTGCTGTCATGTTAGCCAATCTGCTAGGTGTGAGGTGATATCTCAGAGTTGTTTTGATGTGCATTTCTCTGATTATAAGAGATTTAGAACTTTTTTCATGTGCTTATTAATAGTTTTGATTTCTTTAACAGAAAACTGCATATTCATGTCCCTTGCCCATTTTTCAATTGGAGAATGGCTTGATTTTTTGTACAACTGGTTTAGCTCTTTATAAATTTGAATACTTAGACCTTTGTTAGAGGTTTTTGTTATGAAGATTGTTTCCCAATTTGTTACTTCCCTTATAATTTAGGATGCATTAGTTTTGTTTGTACAAAACCTTTTTAATTTGATGTAATCAAAATTAATGGTTTTACATTTTGTGATTTTTTTTTCTAGCTCTTGCTTGGTTTTAAAGTCTTTCCTTTCCCAAAGATCTGAGAAGCATACTATTCTGTGTTTGCCTAATTTATTTATAGTTTCCTTCTTTATATTCATGTCATTCACCCATTCTGAGTTTATCTTGGTGTAGGGTGTGAGATGTTGATCCAAACCTAATCTCTCCCATACTGTCTTCCAATTTTCCCAGCAGTTTTTATGAAAAAGTGGGTTTTGGTCCCAAAAGCTGGGATCTTTGGGTTTATCATAGACTGTCTTGCTGAGGTCATTTATCCCAAATCTATTCCACTGATTCTCCTTTCTGTCTCTTAGCCAGTACCAAATTGTTTTGATAACCACTGTTTTATAGTATAGTTTGAGATCTGGGACTACAAGTCCTCTTGCCGTTGCATTTTTTTCATGATTTCCCTGGATATCCTTGATCTTTTGTTCTTCTAAATGAACTTTGTTATGTTTTTTTCTAATTCAGTAAAGAAGTTTTTTGGTAGTTCAATGGGTGTGGCACTAAATAAGTAAATTAATTTGGGTAGGATTGTCATTTTTATTATGTTAGTTCATCCCACCCATGAGCAATCAATGTTTTTCCAATTGTTTAGATATAGTTTTAATTGTGTGGAGAGTGTTTTGTAGTTGTGTTCATATGGTTCCTGTGTTTGACTTGGCAGATAGATTCCTAAGTATTTTATTTTGTCTAGGGTGATTTTAAATGGAATTTCTCTTTCTATTTCTTGCTGCTGAAATGGATTGGAGATATAGAAATGCTGATGACTTATGCTGGTTTATTTTGTATCCTGCAACTTTGCTAAAATTGTTGATTGTTTTGACTAGCTTTTTAGTTTATTCTCTCAGATTCTTTAAGTAAACCTTCATATCATCCTCAAAGAGTGATAGTTTGGTCTCCTCATTGCCAATTTTAATACCTTCAATTTCTTTTTATTCTCTAATTGCTACTGCTAGTGCTTCTAGTACAATGTTAAATAATAGAGGTGATAATGGGCTTCCTTGTTTTACTCCTGATCTTATTGGGAAGGCTTCGAGTTTATCCCCATTGCAGATGATGTTTGCTGATGGTTTTAGATAGATACTGTTAATTTTTTTTTTTAGGAAAGGCCCTTCTATTCCTATGCTTTCTAGTGTTTTCAATAGGAATGGGTATTTTTATCAAAGGCTTTTTCTGCATCTATTGAGATAATAATGTGATTTTTTTCAGTTTGCTTGTTAATATGGTCAATTATGTGGATGGTTTTCCTAATATTGAATCATCTTTGCATTCCTGATATGAATCCTACCTGGTCATAGTGAATAACCCTCATGATCACTTGCTGGAGTCTTTTTGCTAGTATCCTATTTAAGATTTTTGCATCTATATTCATTAAGGAGATTGGATATAGTTTTCTTTCTCTGTTTTTGACCTGCCTATCTTTGGGATCAGTACCATGTTTGTGTCTTAAAATGAATTTGGTAGAACTCCTTCTTTGTTTATTCTGTCAAATAGTTTGTATAATATTGGGATTAGTTGTACTTTGAATGTTTGATAGAATTCATTTGTTAATCCATCTGGACCTGGGGATTTTTTCTTAGGGAGTTCTTTGATGGCTTGTTCAATTTCTTTTTTCTGATATGGGGTTGTTTAGGTCATTTATTTCTTCCTCTGTTAGTCTAGGCAATTTATATTTTGTAAGTATTCGTCCATTTCACCTAGATTGCCATATTTGTTGCCATATAATTGGGCATAGTAGTTTTTAATGATTGCCTTAATTCCTTCTTCATTTGAGGTGAGGTCTCCTTTTTCATCTTGGATACTGTCAATTTGGTTTATTTCTTTCCTTTTTTTAATTAGACTGACTAGTACTTTGTCTATTTTATTTGTTTTTTCAAAGTACCAGCTTCTAGTCTTATTCATTAAATCAATAGTTCTTTGACTTTCAATTTTATTAATTTCTCCTTTGATTTTATTGATCTCTTATTTAGTCTTCATCTGAGGATTTTTAATTTGTTTGCTTTCTAGTTTTTTAACTTGCATGCCCAATTCATTGACCTCTGCCCTTCTTAATTTGTTAATATATGAACACAAGGATATAAATTTCCCCCTGAGTACTGCTTTGGCTGCATCCCATAGGTTTTGAAAGGATGTCTCACCATTGTCATTTTCTTCAATGAAGTTATCAATTGTTTCTATGATTTGTTCTTTAACTAACTGGTTTTGGAAAATCTTATTGCTTAATTTCCAATTAATTTTTGATTTACCTCACCATATCCCCATAGTAATTATTATTTTCATTGCATTGTGATCTGAGAAGGTTGCATTTATTATTTCTGCTCTTTTGCACTTGTTTGCAATGTTTTTATGTCCTAATACATGGTCAATTTTTGTGAATGTACCATGTGCTACAGAAAAGAAGGTATATTCCTTTTTGTCCCTATTTATTTTTCTCCACATGTCTACTAACTCTAGTTTTTCTAAGATTTCATTCACTTCTCTTACCTCTTTCTTATTTATTTTTTCATTTGATTTATCTAGTTCTGATAGAGGAAGGTTCAGGTCCTACTAGTATAGTTTTTCTATCTATTTCCTCCTTCAAATCCACTAGTTACTACTTTAGAAATTTGGATGCTATGCCATTTGGTGCATATATGTTCAGTATGGATATTTCCTCATTGTCTATACTGCCTTTTATCAAGATATAATTACCTTCTCTATATATTTTAACTAGGTTTATTTTTACTTTGGCTTTGTCAGATATCATGTTTGCAACTCCTGCCTTATTTTTATCAGTTGATGCCCAATAGATTTGGCTCCATCCTCTTACTTTCACCCTATGTGTATCCAACTTCCTCATGTGTGTTTCTTGTAGACAGCATATGGTAGAGTTTTGGATTCTAATCCACTCTGCTATCCGCTTGCGTTTTATGGGTGAATTCATTCCATTCACATTCAGAGTTATGATTACTAGCTGTGTATTTCCCAGTTACTCCTGGTTCTGCCTTTTCTTCTTTCACTATTTCCTTCTACACCAATGTTTGTTTTTAATCAGTCCCCCCCAGTTCCTACCCTTATTTTACTTCCCTTCTATTCCCCTCCATTCTTATTCCCCCTTATTTTCCCTGTAGTTTTTTAAAAAATTAACCCCCTCCCCTCTCCTTCCCTTTTATTGTTTCCCTCCCCACCAGTCCATTGATTAGCCTTCTACTCCCCTATAGGGCACAGATCTATTCTCTGCCCCAATGGATTAGATTTTTCTTCCCTCTTTGGGTCAATTTCACTGTTCCTTCTAAGTGTATTTCTTTTTGCTGCCCAGGTAATAACAACAGTTTTTAAGAGTTAACAATGACTTCTTTTCTTATAGGGATACATATCATTTTAACGTATTGAGTCTCTTAAAATTTTTTTTGTTTTGTTTTTCTTTTTTCCCCTCTTTTTTAATTACCTTTTGATGATTCTCTTGAGTTCTGTGCTTGTACATCAAATTTTCTGTTTAGGTCTGGTCTTTTCTTTAGGAATTCTTGAAATTCTTCTATTTTGTTAAATGACCATACTTTCCCCGGTAGGAATATAGTTAGTTTTGCTGGGTAGTTGATTCTTGGTTGTAGACCTAGTTCCCTTGCTTTCTGGAATATCATATTCTATGCCTTTCTTTTTTTCAGTGTGGATGCAGCCAGATCCTGAGTTATCCTCACCGTGGTTCCTTGGTATCTGAATGACTTCTTCTTGGCAGCTTGTAATACCTTTTCTTTGGTCTGATAGTTCTTGAATTTGGCTATAACATTCCTGGGTGTTGTCAGTTGGGGATTAAGTACAGGAGGTGATCTGTGGATTCTTTAAATCTCCTCTTTTCCCTCTTGTTCTAGGATATTGGGGCGGTTTTCTTTAATAATTACCTGTAAAATAATATCCAGGCTTTTTCTTTTGTCATGGTCTTCTGGTAGGCCAATGATTCTTAAATTGTCTCTCCTTGAACGATTTTCTAAATCTTCTGTTTTGTGAATGAGATGCTTCATATTTTCCTCAATTTTTTCATTCTTTTGGTTTTGTTTTATAGTTTCCTGCTGCCTTGTGAGGTCACTTGATTCTAGTTGTTGTATTCTGGTTCTTAAAGACTGGATTTCATCCTTAGTTTTTTGGTTGTCCTTTTCCTTTTGGTCTGATTTTCTTTGGAGGTCATCTTTCATCCTCTTTACCTCATCTTTCATCTCCTTTTTCTCATCTTTCATCTTCTTCACCTCATCTTTCATCTCCTTTGCCTCATTTTTCATCTGGTTGATTTTGGTATTCAAGACACCATTTTCTTGTTTTAGTTCAAGTGCTTCTGTTTCCAGATGACTTATCTTAGTTTTTAAGTTCTTTTCCCAATTGTCTTCAGCCTCTCTTAATTGTGTTTTGAATTGCATTTTGAGTTCTTCCAAAGCCTGTATCCAATTCGCTGGCATTTCTGATTTTTCCTTTGCTGACCCCTCCCCCTCTGTTTTGTTCGCTCTTTGCTCATCACCTGTGCAAAAGCTGTCTATTGTAATTTCTTTCTTTTTTTTCTGTTGTTTGTTCGGGTTTACCCCTTCTTTGCTCCCTGTATCTGTCTGTGCTCTTGCTCCTCTCATTTTTTTTTGTTTGTTTTGGTTTTGGTTCTGTAAGTCTCCCCTCTTGGAGCTTTGTCAGATCTCTTGGTACAGTCTCTAGGGGAGGAATGTTAGTTTCCCTGTCCTCTGGAGGCTTTTGATCGGATTAAATCCAACTGGGTTGGGCTGTATGTGCTCTGAGGCAGAAGATTCCTGGAAGGCTGGGCCACCCAGGCTCTCTCCAGTTCTCTCCAGCTGCTTCTCAGCTGTCCGCAAGGTTCCCCAGTGCCTTTGCCTGCCTCCCTGAGCTCTGAGGAGTCCTGATGGGGTTAGGTTCAACTGGATTGGTCTGGATGTGCCCCGAGGCAATGGTGAGACTGGAGTCTGATGGAGGGACCCATCCACGCTCTGGTCTCTCCCTGGCTTCCTCCCAGCTGTCCACGCTGGACGCTTGGTGCCTGGTGCCTCGCTGCTCACAAGGTAGACCCTCCAAACCAGCACCTTTGCCTGCTCAGAGGTTCCTGCTGGGCTGGGGGCTCAGCCCTCTGGGTTGGGGGGGAGGGGTCCTGGGACCTTCCCTCTGCCTTCCCCTTAGACCCGAGTATTCTTGGGTTCCAGATTTTGGGGGGCTTACCTTTTGATTTGAGTCCAGAAGGAGGGGTCCCCATATCTGTCCTGTTGCTCAGTTTGAATTTCAGTGCCCTAGGAGCATTCAGTTTGTAATCGGTAAGGGTCTTCCACAAGGTCTGAACTTTTACAGCTTGCTAAGCAGCCATCTTGATTCCTCCCCTCTTTGTGTCAATTTCAAAGATAATTTCAAACATAAGAGTTGAGTATTTCCTATCTCCAACCTCTTTACCCTTCCAGTGTATTGATGTTCTCCCCCCTCCCGCCATGAACTTCTTTGTGATATATAAATTTATCCCCATTTGTTTCTTTTCCCATTTCTAAATGTGATAGGGGATACCATTGTGCTGTAAGAAATAATAAACAGTATGGTTTCAGAAAAATCTAGAAAGATTTTCTTGATCTGGTCAAAATGAAGTGAGCAGAACCAGAAGAACATTTTACAACATGACAGAAATATTCTTGATGAACAAGAATGTGAATGATATGGTTTTTTGCAGCAATACAGTGATCTAAGACAATCCATCCAAGACAATCCCAGAGACTCAAGTTGAAAGATACCATCTGTCTCCTAAGAAATAATTGATGGAGATTACAGATTGACTGAAACATACTATATTTTATTTTCTTTCTTTTTCATTTGAGATCTCTTTCATGAAATGACTAATATAGAAAAATATTTTACAATGATTGCACATATAAAATCTAGGACATTATTTATTATCTTAGGGACAGAGAAGAGCAGGAACAGAGGGAAAGAAGGTAGATCAGAAGAAGAGAGAGGATTTGGAATTCAAAACTTAAACAAAATGTTAAAAAATGTTTTTTGCATGTAATGGGGAAAATATTACCAAAAAATAATAAATTCCCAGTCTACATAACTTGCAAAACTAGTGAATGCCCATGTTTACTTCTATACACCATGGTTCTGTCCCCTTGCTGATTCTTGACACCATCTCCTACTTGGTTCTGGAACTCCTCTGTTTGGTCCCGAAATCCCCTTTCACCTATTTCTTTTTTTTTCATATAACACTTAACATAAACATTTATTAAGCACCTTCTGTATGCCAGGCATTTTGTTAAGTTCTGAAGGTACAAATATGAAAAGGAAAAATAGTCCCTGCCCTCAGGGAGCTTACAAACTAATGGAGGAAGACAACTCACAAAAGAAAGATGAAAAATAGGCCCCTTCACCTATTTCTGTAGACACATGTTTCCTAGAATACTGCTGGACTCTTGAAATTTTTCACTTCTTTCCCAATTTTCTTACCTTTCTTACTATTTCTTTGCTGCTCTTTCTTATTCTCGTAGAACCTGTAAGATAGGTGTTCCTGTTGGTTCAGAATTCTTTTCTCCCTGTAGACTATCATGATTGGAGTTCTTTGATGATATAATCCCTATGTGAATGACTCTCAAATTTTTGACTCGAACTCTAACATTGACCAATTATTCTATTTTACACTTAGGTATTGCAGTGGTTCCTCATACATATCTTCAGACAGAAATTATAATAATATGATTTACACATTTTATAATATTTTAAAAAATCAACTAATTTTAACTTTCCTTTTTCTATCAATAGTCGCATCCAGGTACTGATTTCAAATTGAAATAGAGAGTCAGAGCTAGATACTACCTCAGAGGTCATTCTAATAGAATGTAAGACTTTTGAAGACAGGTGTAAAAGAAAAATACTGGGAAATGATTTGAGCCAAACTGACTTTATCATGAACACATGTCTCACATAAATCAGTGGTCTGCAGGCACCCCCAATATTGTCTAAGACCCTGAGCCTTTGGATTGAAACAACATTTATACATAAACTAGATAATACAAATTCAATTTAGAGGGAGCCTGCCAAGAGGGATTTTTCTTGTGAAGGTTGGTCTTCCCTTGAAAGCAGGGTCAGTTCCCATTGATCTATCAAGTAGAATCTTTCTTATAAAGGTCAGATTTGCCATATTTCTTTTCTATAGGGCTGATTATGTAACCCTCCATTCTATATATGGTGATAATGAGGTTGACCAGGTTCATTCATAGCTTCAAAGTCATATGAGATAATGACCTTAGAAACTCCTGGATATATTCCAAGACACTGAAGGAATGCACAAATTCCCCTTGGCATAGATATCTATGGGGAATTCTTTCATTCATTTTAAGCATACTATATTATTGATTACAGATTCTTCTACACAGATAATCAATTAATTTATTATAATTACAATTTATCATTATAATACTATCTAATAGGATTAAACATTGAAAATATATAGTTATAAAGTCATAAGACAATATAAACTGGTAACTTAATTAAATTACCTTTACACAGGGACTTTTTTTTAATTTTTGTATCCCCAGTAACTCTGACTGTGCTTTGCAGAAAGTAGGCATTCAATAGATGTCTATTGAATTGGAACCATCTAGTCCAGTAGTGTCAGACAGAAACTGGGCCCACTAAACTGTACATAAGCATCCCTGTGAGCTCATATTGAATTAGAAAATCACAAAGTGACATTATTTATATTTCATTGTATTTTTATTTTGTGAAATATTTCCAAGTTATATTTTAATCTGTTTCTGACTGTAATGTTGTGGCTGCACAGTTGACACTTCTGATCTAGCTCAAATGTCTCATTTCATAGGAAGATGCTCCAAAAAGTGAAATGACTTGTCTGAATCCATACTTCATAATATTTTGCATTATTCTCCTTTTCCCCATCACATTTTGACCAGGGCAGAGTTCAATAGTTCCACCTCTTTGCTCACTTTGGAAATGTTAATGACTTGAGAGAGAGCGAGATCAAATCAACTTTTGGTGGTTGCCCTATCACACTCTTGACATAATTGTTTGCAATCCATTAAAATATCTCTATCTTTCTCATATGACCTGCTATATAGTCACACCTACCCCTCTCTCTCTCGGTCTTACAAAAAGTCTGGATGACTTCTTGGCGATATAGTCAAGATTATTATCCTTATTATATCCTCATTAAGTTAGGAGTTAAATGATTCTGTGATTTTATATAGATTTACATTCCAGCAAAACTCCCTTATTTTACATAGGAAGAACCTGAATCCTAAAGAGTTATAACTTAACCAAGGTCACATATTTAATTTATGGCAGAGTGGAGACCTGAACCTCAGTTTTTGAACTCTTTCAGATCTTCCATATATTAGGTTCCCTGTCATATATGCCTCTACCTCCTGTGAACACAAATTTGACACACCCAAAGTGTCCTGTTGTTGCAAATTCCTCCCAATCTCTTTGGTTCCTCCTAGATCCATTCTTAAATGTCCAGTTCTCTGTAACCACTGACTCCCTTATTCTGTTCTGTCACCTTCCACACTTCAGCTACCATATTTTGGTATCATATCTACAATATTTGCCATACATCAGTAAACTGCCTGCTTTCTGGTTTCTCCAGATTTTCTCTCCCCACCTCCTACCCTTGCAGGAAATTGCAATAACGAATTCCCTTACTCAGCTAATTCCCAGGGCAATGAAAGGATCTTCTTACACAAATGATAGCATCTGTGCTTCTCCTCCTTAGTTCTCCTATCTTTAGAAGCTGGTTTCAATTTGATTTGCCAGTCTTCTGGCCCATTCTACTACATCTCTTAGAATCATTACTGAATTCTCATCAATTCCCTTAGATTCCTGATCTTTTCATCCATTATTCCTTTTACCTACTCATTTAAACAGAAATTTGGTTGTCCCTAATGAGATGTCTTTTACAAAGCATAAGTCCCACAGAATTCCATTGCTACTCACAGTTTTGATTGACTATTTTGGGTTACCATTGTCAGAACTCATAACTTTATCTTTTTCCAGTAAAGCTCCATCAGACCATTCAAGAAACACATACATCAAATAGCAAAAGCATTTAAGACATGAAACACTCATAAATAAGAAATAAATCACTTAGCCATTCTTCACCCTCCCCACATAAAAAAGAGCATAATCTTTTCCTCTAGGAAAATTATAGTCCCATTTGTCCTACATTTGCAAAGAGCTCAGGAGAGGAATAGTTACTTCAGAACTCACTGCTATAATGATATGTAATTAGTTGCTTTGCCATTTATCTCTTGTAATTTTGCAGGGGTTGGGTAAAAACTGGAGAATGACTTAAGTCTCTTGCATTGCAGTGATCAAGATATAGCTAAGAGTCTTCTGTCTCAAAATTTGATTCTCTAATTATTGCTCAGGATTCTGTAGTTACTAACTATGCCTAAGAGTATCTCCACCTCCCTACATTTACTTCCTTTTTTCTAATATGTTTTCCTCTTCTCTTCTCTTTTTCTGTTCAGATTGTACTGCTACTGCAGCAGCTCTGCCAGCTCTTCTATTTTAAACCTACTCCCCTTGCCTCACATTACTTATTTGTAAATGACATCATTATTTGACATATAGTGCTCTAGGAAATATGGTCCAGAGAATACCTTCCATCAAATTATTCTGTCTCAATCCCAATCCTCATTGGTAATAAAGTGATAGGGAAGTTTATCTTAGCATATTATCTGAATCCAGAGCATTTATAAATGTTTGGAGAATTGAATTAAATTGAATTAGGTTGAAAGAACTGAACATGTTCAGGCTATAGAAGACTTTGTGGGATATAAGAGCTGTCTTCAGATAATTGAAAACCTATCATGTGGAAGAGGGATTAAACTTATTCTTTTTGAGCCCAAAGAGTAGAAGTACAGATGGTTGATCAAGAGAGTCTGGAAAAACTTAATCAAGTTAAAATATATGTCCTTTGCTTTGAACATTTATTTTGTCTCTTTTTGAACCTTTTGATCAAAAATTCATTTTGGACTTTGACCACATAATTTTGATGAAGGTAAGGGGTAGCCTATGTATGTCAGGAAACTATTTCACTTGGAGGAATTCACAACTAGTTGAAGGCAATGAGATGTCAGAGACCTGAGAGCAGACTTCAACTCTTGAAGACTAGTTCCTGAGCACTGACACAGCCTTTCATGTACCAACTCTGCAATGTCCTTTGAGTTTGGCTTATTATTAACCTATAGTTCTACTTTTTCCTTTGTGAGAAAGTTACATGTTACATGATACATTACTGTGATCTTAAAAGTGGGAAGTTACTAATGGTTTCACTCTATAACCAGATGAAATAGGCTTCTAGTTTTCTGTTAAATTTTGAAGGTGGGTATCTTAAAGTATTTATTCAATTTCACTTATCTTCTCAACCAAATGACTGACTTCATTCTACTCTTTTGATTAAGTCAGAGTAAAAACTTGAATCTCTGGTAATTTCCAAAGTCATCTTTACTTTTGACTTCTCTCAAAATGTCCACATTTTAGTAATTTCCAATTTTTAATCACTTAAACCAAAAATGCAATTCCAGAATATGTAAAGAATTGAAGATATTAATGATGACTTGGGCTTTCAAGTCTACCTGTGAGACTAGAAGAGTGCTAATAATATGCTCTCTTCAGCGTTCTACCTGCTTTGTACCTTTATTTAGAGTTTTCTGAACTGAACCAGACAAGTTTTTTTTTTATGCACTTACTCTAAAATATTGTTAAAGGATTCATTTTGTCATACTAACCAGTCACTATTAGTCCAGCATAATTAAGTTTGGATGAGAAATCTTGTATGCCTTTCTCTAGCAACACCATTGTCAATCCAGAAAGTCTGTGTTGGAGAAGATATTTAAAGGAGAATGCAAGGCATCAATCCCATGCTAAAGGTATGCAGACACAGTTTATGCAGATGGAGCCTCTATGGAATGTTATAAATGTCTTGTAAGAGATCCTCTAATCTTGTGTACACAAAAAAGGAAAGAAAGGCACCAATTCTGCAAAAAGATAACTTAAAATTCAAGAATTTATGGTAGATTTTAATATAAAAATCTTTGGATCTTGGAGATTTAGAGACTCCAAAGTTCCTCCATAAACATTTTTAGGATTTTGATTGATAAAAGAATTTTGGCTGCAAACTACTTGCTCCATCTGCTGGAAGAGCTTGGCATAGCTAGGTACTGATTTTTTTTTTAATTCAACTTTTATGACACTTTAGTCTATTTATCTTTTTTCTTTCAGAATTAGTAGATTTTATTTCAGTTGTTTGTCGCCTTTAGTCAGCTGAATTCTTCTTTACTCAACAAATATTTCAGGTATTTGTTTCATGATGTCAAGAGGGTGAGCCTAGCTTCTGAAGGCTGTGCCAGCATGGCCTTTAGTTCTTCCATTCCAGAAAGGCTTCAGGCAAGGTCTTGGAAATAAATTATTCATCTCTTATCAAAGAGCCAGTTGAGCTTCAATCAGGGAAGCTAAGCACCAGAGGACTGACTACCAAGTGATGATTTATGAGAGGTGCAGGGGAAGTCATAGCAATACACTAAGCTTCCCATCAAAGGATAGAGTGGTTAACTGCAATTGTGGACACCAATGAATCTTATGATGTTTAGAATTATAAGATTCTTATTTTAGTTCCAGAGAATGACTATATACTGGTGAGACTAATTTATTGCCAAGATTCCTTTCAACCCTGATTCACTGATTATGATGTTCCTTGGTATAGAAAAGAGAAGAATTTTTTTCTACTCTATTTCCTCAGGGTGAATTTATATGATGAAAAGCAAGAAATTCAAAAAAGCATCTAAACTGGTCATTTGCTTATATGAACCCCAGAGAATTTTGGTCAATAATGAAAAAAAAATTTGGTAAAGTAATTTAATAAAAGAAAAAAATTTTCCTGCTTCCAAAAGAAGCTATCAGGACTTTAACTTTTCTTTTCCTGGACATAACTTTATAGGCATAAATTACTTCCAGAGAATTTTACTTCCAGAGTCCTGCTGTTTGACTCTAAATAAAAGTCAGAAACCATTGAAGTTTATCTGTAGAATTCCCCCTTTCCCTTTCTAATGGAGAAGATAATATATAAAAGGAAGCTGAAAAGGTGGCAGGGAAGAAGAAGGTACTTGTGTAGGGGAAGCAGTAAGGTACTGTCAAGGTGATATTGTTTTTTAGTAAGTTCATTTATGGCTTTTTCAATTTTTTTTCTAAAATTGATTTATTTAGGTATTCTATTTCTTGCTCTAATAGTCTAGGAAGTTTATGTATTTTTGTAAATATTCTTCTATTTCTCTTTCATTGTTAAATGTTCTCATATAATTGAGCAAAATAACTTAATTACTTT